>NW_027260911.1:7500-45000 GCF_045791955.1 Oncorhynchus clarkii lewisi
CTGTTTAGGGCCAAATAGCATTCTAGTTTGCGCAGTTTTTTTGTTGATTCTTTCCAATGTGTCAAGTAATTATTTTTTTGTTTTCTCATGATATATGGTTGGGTGTAATTGTGCTGTTGTCCTGGGGCTCTGTGTGTTTGTGTTTGTGAACAGAGCCCCAGGACCAGCTTGCTTAGGGGACTCTTCTCCAGGTTCATCTCTCTGTAGGTGATGGCTTTGTTGTGGAAGGTTTGGGAATCGCTTCCCTTTAGGTCCAAAACAAAGTGATAAAGCTGCACCATCAGAGGGGGGTGCGTACGGCCCAGTACATCACTGGGGCCAGGCTTCCTGCCATCCAGGACCTCTATACCAGGTGGTGTCACCCTAGTCAGACTGTTCTGTGCTACCGCACTTTAAACGCGGCTGCTACTCTCTGTTTATTATCTATGCAGTCACTTTAACTCTGCCTACATGTACAAATGACCTCGACTAATACAATTTGGTTTGTAGAATTTAACATCTCTTTTCTGGATTTTTAATAATTAGCGGGTATCGGCCTAATTCTGCTCTGCATGCATTTCCATAAAGGGCAATGGGTTCTATAACTGATTCAAGTCTTTTTTGCCCGTCCTAATTGGTATGTCGAATTTTATGTTATTTTTGATGGCGTAGAAGGCCCTTCTTGCCTTGTCTCAGCTCGTTCACAGCTTTGTGGAAGTTACCTGTGGCGCTGATGTTTAGGCCAAGGTATGTATAGTTTTTTGTGTGCTCTAGGGCAATGGTGTCTAGATGGAATTTGTATTTGTGGTCCTGGCAACTGGATATTTTTTGGAACACCATTATTTTTTGTCTTACTGAGATTTACTGTCAGGGCCCTTGTCTGACAGAATCTGTGCAGAAGGTCTAGGTGCTGCTGTAGACCCTCATTGGTTGGTGACAGAAGCACCAGATCATCAGCAAACAGTAGACATTTGACTTCAGATTCTAGTATGGTGAGGCCGGGTGCTGCAGACTGTTCTAGTGCCCTCCCCAATTCGTTGATAAATATGTTGAAGAGGGTGGGGCTTAACCTGCATCCCTGTCTCACCCCACAGAAAGAAATGTGTTTTTTTTTGCCAATTTTAACGACACACTTGTTTGTGTACATGGATTTTATCATTTCATGTTTTTCCTCCAACATCACTTTTCACCAATTTGTATAGCAGACCCTCATGCCAAATTGAGTCGAATGCCATTTCGAAATGAACAAACTATGAGAAGACTTTGCCTTTGTTTTGGTTTGTTTGTTTGTTAATTAGGGTGTATATGTGGTCTGTATTTTGGTAAGAAGCCAATTTGACATTTGCTCAGCACATTGTTTTCACTGAGGAAATGCTGGAGGCTTCTGTTGATACTGCAGAAGATTTTCCCGATCACACAGATTCCACGTTAATTGTTTGGGCCAAATTTGTCTCCACTTTTGTGGATTGGGGTGATCAGATATTGGGTAAGATGCCAGAGCTGAGGATAATATTGAAGAGTTTGAGCCAACTTGAATTTGTGGTGTGTATATTTAGTTTCAGTATACCATCAACACCACATGCAGTTTTGGGTTGGAGGGTTTGTATTTTGTCCTGTAGTGAATCCAATGGGTGCTAGTAGTCTTTAATTGTAATTGTAATGTTCTTAGTGATTTTCTCTTTCTACATCTCTCTCTCTCTTCACCTCCCCCTGTCGGCTCTGAGCAGCTGTTACCGAGTAAGAGCTCTCCAAATTGTCGAGAAACACACACACCTCGCCCACACACCACTGTACACAAGGTCACTCACTACTCATAATATATATAGATATTTAAACAACCTAATGTTCGCTCGGCTCTAGAACACACACACGTGCGCACACGCACACACACGTGCGCACACGCACACACACACACACGTACACACACACACACGTACACACACACACACACATACGTACACACACACACACACACACACGTACACACACACACACACACACACACACACACGTACACATACACACCAGTACACATACACACACACACACACACACACACACACACACACACACACACACACACACACACACACACACACACTCTGAATAGATACTTTTTGTTTATATAACACTTACATTTTCAGTACCAGCTATTTATACATAACTTCCCGAAACAAGCCATTACACTTTGTTATTATCATGGCATTTCATTTTTCAGGTCATTACTTAAATATTAATCAACAAATTTAGACATGCCAGGTTGGAGGGAATCTGTCACATTTTCGTATTGACAACATTAAGTCAAAATAAAGATATGCCTACCTTGTCCTGGTCTGTTGGCTTTTCTGTAAATATTCTTTATCCGACACACAAAACCATTCAAACAAAGTCTGATGGGTTCTCGCTCACCTTTCCCGAAATATTTGCATAACGTCACAAATCCTGCTATTGTAGTCAAAATAGGCATTTTTACAGATGAAATCATGACAGGAGCGTTTGATTCTCATTAAAGAGATGACGTCCAGACAGGCTACTTTAGGAAACTTTCTAAATACACATCTACAGAGAGAATCAGCGAACTCACACACCGGAGCAACGCTGATAATCGAGTGGGAGAGTGTTAGAAAGATTTATCAAATACTGCGAGGAACTATTTATTTATGATTTATTATAATTTGAATGGTTGTAAAAAAAAAAGACAAAAAAAAGTGTTGACTTACTGTGTGAGGTGAAGAAAAAAACGAGGCCAGCTGGGCACTCACCTACATTTGACGAGAAGCCGACCAGGTATTTCTACGCGTGATCAGGCATGCGCCCTCCGTCACCATTAACAGGACAGAGAAACCAGATGCATGCTCATTTCTCACATGTAACGCGTAAATGATGGTATGAAATAAACCAAAACTTGTTTCTCACAAGCGTAGCAGGTTGTGAACTCTGCAAACATTGTTTCCACTCTGAGAATGAGAACGGTAAATTACTGTAATTAATACATGCATTAACAGAAATTATTGTAACCAATGACCGGGATTAACAGTGGCCGGTTTTACAGATGGTAGGCGACACTGTATATAGCCTAGGCTACTATTCTACTTTGCGGGATAGGAGGGCGGCACTTTTTTTTGTCTCACCTAGGGAGGCATATCGGCCAGGACCAGGGAGGCATATCGGCCAGGACCAGGCGTGATCAGACTATAAATTAAGAAAAGAGTCCGTATCAAATTACACCATGCCAGGTTGGAGAGGATTATAGGCCTCAGAGCCAGAACAGAACTTGTCGACTGCTGTTGAATAACATTCAACCTTTTTTTTTTAAATAAGATTGATTTATTTATTTACTGGCAAGCTATGAAAACGTATGTTGTATAAAAGAAAGACCACACATCAAAGGATTTGTTGCTGAAGTGGCATAGCCTACAGCCCTACACCCCCACACATCTAGGCATTAGCTGCTCCAGCATCAAAAGACCGTTGGAAAGAGGAGGAGATGTAGAACGTTTAATAGACAGACTAAATTAACGAAATAAGAGCTTATGATCATTAATAACCACTCCCACTATTAGGTCAAGTTTATACTTTACTTAAATAAAGTTAATACAACATGTAAATAAAGTTAATAAAATAAAGTTATTAAAACATTTAAATAAAGTTATTAAAACATTTAAAGTTAATAAAGTTATTAAAACATTTAAATAAAGTTATTAAAACATTTAAATAAAGTTATTAAAACATTTAAATAAAGTTATTAAAACATTTAAATAAAGTTATTAAAACATTTAAATAAAGTTAATAAAACATTTAAATAAAGTTAATAAAACATGTAAATAAAGTTATTAAAACATTTAAATAAATCCTAAAATGAATGTAGCCTGGTTTTGACAGTTTTTTTTTAATGTTCATGAAGGTCTTCATTCATAACTGTCAGTTACACGGTTAATCAGTCACCGTCACATCACAGCCCACGCGCCCACGCACACACACGCACACGCGCACACACACACACACACACACACACACACACACACACACACACACACACACACACACACACACACACACACACACACACAAGCATGCAAGCATGCAATCAAACACTACCATTCACTTACACACAGGCACCCACACATAATCAGTAGACTTGGCTCCTTATAAAAACCTTTGCATACATTAACATCCACAAATGTATAGATGACTGTAAATAGATTACATGCCTGTCAACATCTGCAGTACAACTGCTACCAAAACGAACCCGTTTGTGTGTGTGCAGGGGGAGGAGTGTTTGTGTGTGTGTAGGGGGAGGAGTGTTTGTGTGTGTGTGTGTGTAGGGGGGAGGAGTGTTTGTGTGTGTGTAGGGGGAGGAGTGTTTGTGTGTGTGTAGGGGGGAGTAGGGTTTGTGTGTGTGTAGGGGGAGGAGTGTGTGTGTGTGTGTGTGTAGGGGGGAGTACGGTTTGTGTGTGTGTAGGGGGAGGAGTGTTTGTGTGTGTGTAGGGGGAGGAGTGTTTGTGTGTGTGTGTAGGTAGGGGGGAGGAGAGTTTGTGTGTGTCAACCAACGCTACTGGCTCCTAGCCTGGATCCCTAATTCCGCCCTGAGGGAGAAGAGGCTAGAAAGGCACACACACACACACACACACACACACACACTGATAGACACACACACACACACACACACTGATAGACACACACACACACACACACACACACACTGATAGACACACACACACACACACACACACACACACACACTGATAGACACACGCACACAAAGTCTAAAGCCGTTATACAGCACAGCAAAGATTAAAAACAGCAGAATTTCTGAAATTGTTTATCCGACATGTTGTGGTTGTGTGAGGCTTGGTGCTCACAGAATCAGTAGGCTATTAAACAAACACTCAAACAGGCAACACAAGAAGGATCTGCCTTATTTCTGTAGATATGGATGATATGTATATATGGATGATTTATAAAGCCAGGCACATTTAACAGTTAGGCTATTGATTATAGACCTAATTAAGTTGGTTTCCTCTCTCCTCACTTTTCTTAGGCAATTAAGGCAAGGACTGTTTTCTAGTCTCCTAGTCTTTCTTTTTTGCTACTGCTCGACTCAAGAAATCTCGATTGACCAACAGCCTATCAACCAAACAATCGACCAGTCGACTAAATGGGATCATCCCTAGTAAACTATAAGGCAGGGGTTCCCTTACTTTTTTGGCCCACGACCCCACTTTGATATGTGAAACTTCTCGGGAAGCCAACCATGTGAAAACAAAAGATGTAATTAACAGCCCATGTTGACTTGTTTACCTGGGGCTATGGCAGTCAATGGAAAACATTCTAACAGTATTTCTGATTGTCTTCTCGATTTACCATTACATACTTTTAATGTGGGGCTATGATCGTCAAATGCAAATGAGTTTGATATAATGTCTCTTATCCACCGCCACTAATGAGATAGGTGTGGCTTGATGCATGACGCTTCAGAGATTCTCAAAGTCAGGGGGCGTGGTCGACAATGCACACCTCATCCAACCTGCATAGATATAGTCCATATGGCAGAGGGAGACACGTTCATAACCAGAGTACATAGATATAGTCCACATGGCAGAGGGAGACACGTTCATAACCAGAGTACATAGATATAGTCCACATGGCAGAGGGAGACACATTCATAACCAGAGTACATAGATATAGTCCATATGAGAGAGGGAGACACATTCATAACCAGAGTACATAGATATAGTCCATATGGCAGAGGGAGACACATTCATAACCAGAGTACATAGATATAGTCCACATGGCAGAGGGAGACACGTTCATAACCAGAGTACATAGATATAGTCCATATGAGAGAGGGAGACACATTCATAACCAGAGTACATAGATATAGTCCATATGGCAGAGGGAGACACGTTCATAACCAGAGTACATAGATATAGTCCACATGGCAGAGGGAGACACATTCATAACCAGAGTACATAGATATAGTCCATATGGCAGAGGGAGACACGTTCATAACCAGAGTACATAGATATAGTCCACATGGCAGAGGGAGACACATTCATAACCAGAGTACATAGATATAGTCCATATGAGAGAGGGAGACACATTCATAACCAGAGTACATAGATATAGTCCATATGGCAGAGGGAGACACGTTCATAACCAGAGTACATAGATATAGTCTAGCTAGCTAACCAACGACTATAGCGATGTATTTGATAGAAAAGATTGTGCAACTTTTTTTAACGTTTCAAATTAACATTGGAGACGTAATATAGTTCACACGTTGTCAACAGTCTAATCCAACCCGTCTCTTTTGTCGCTGAACAGCCAACCCGTCTCTTTTGTCGCTGAACAACCAACCCGTCTCTTTTGTCGCTGAACAACCAACCCTTCTCTTTTGTCGCTGAACAGCCAACCCTTCTCTTTTGTCGCTGAACAGCCAACCCTTCTCTTTTGTCGCTGAACAACCAACCCGTCTCTTTTGTCGCTGAACAGCCAACCCATCTCTTTTGTCGCTGAACAACCAACCCGTCTCTTTTGTCGCTGAACAGCCAACCCTTCTCTTTTGTCGCTGAACAACCAACCCGTCTCTTTTGTCGCTGAACAACCAACCCGTCTATTTAGACAGATTAGAAACCGGAGGAGACGGAGAAAGAGTGAAAGTGGGACATGCAGAAGTGAAAATTGGACCCCCGACTTAATAATGGTACATTTCATTGGAATTTCATTGCAATTTTTCCATATCTAGGAAAACCATAGTTCCGAAGCATGGACCTAATGTAGTGTATAAGAGGTCATACGATACGTTTTGTAGTGATTCATATGTTGATGATATAAAGAATATTTGTTGGTCTGTGGTGTGTAATGAGGAGCAACCAGACGCTGCACTTGACACATTTAGGAAATTACTCATTCCAGTTACTAATAAGCAGCACCCATTAAGAAAATTACTGTAAAAACTGTTCAATCCCCTTGGATGATGAGGAATGAAAAATGGTATGGTTGAGAGGGATGAGTCAATTATACCATAAGGTATGGCATAAGGTATGGCAATGATTAAGTCTGGCAGCCCAACTGATTGGCAAACGTACTGAAAATTCAGAAATCATGTGACTAAACTAAATAAAAATAAACTACACTATGAAACGAAGATAAATTATTTAAAGAATGATAGTAAAAAGCTTTGGGGCACCTTATTAAATTAAATTTTTGGGAAAAAAGCGAACTCAGCTCTTTATTTATTGAATTAGATGGCTCATTCATCACAAAGCCCACTGATATTGCAACTACTTTAATTACTTTTTCATTGGCAAGATTAGCAAACTTAGGGATGACATGCCAGCAACAAACGCTGACACTACATATTCAAGTACAGTATATTGGACCAAATTATGAAAGACAAGATTTGTACTTTTGAATTCCGTGTGGAAGTCAGTGTGGAAGAGGTGAAAAAAGTATTGTTGTCTATCAACAATGACAAGCCACCAGGGTCTGACAATCTAGATGGAACATTACTGAGGATAATAGCAGACGATATTGCCACTCCTATTTGCCACATTTTCAATTTAAGCCTACTAGAGAGCGTGTGCCCACACGGCCTGGAGGGAAGCTAAAGTCATTCCGCTACCCAAAATAATAGTAAAGCCCCCTTTACTGGCTCAAATAGCTGATCAATCAGCCTGTTACCAACCTTAGTAAACTTCTGGAAAAAATTGTGTTTGACCAGATACAATGCTATTTTACAGTAAACAAATTGACAACAGAATTTCAGTATACTTATAGGGAAGGACACTCAACAAGCACAGCACTTACACAAATGACAGATGATTGGCTGAGAGAAATTGATGATACAATTATTGTGTGGGCTGTCTTGTTAGACTTCAGTGCAGCTTTTGACATTATTGATTATAGTCTACTGCTGGATAACGTATGTGTTATGGCTTTACACCCCCTGCTATATTGTGGATAAAGAGTTACTTGTCCAACAGAACACAGAGGGTGTTATTTAATGGAAGCCCATCAAATATAATCCAGTTATAATCAGGAATTCCCCAGGGTAGCTGTTTAGGCCCCTTGCTTTTTTCAATTTTTACTAAGGACATGCCACTGACTTTGAGTAAAGCCAGAGTTTCTATGTCTGCGGATGACTCAACACAATACACGTCAGCTACTACAGTGACTGAAATGACTGCAACACTCAACAAAGAGCTGCAGTTAGTTAGAATAAGTTAGCCCTAAATATTTCTAAAACTAAAAGCATTGTATTTGGAACAACTAAATATTGTAATAAATAATGTGGAAATTGATCAAGTTGAGATGACTAAACTGCTTGGAGTAACACTAGATTGTAAACTGTCATGGTCAAAACATATTGATGCAGTAGTAGCTAAGATGGGGAGAAGTCTGTCTATAATAAAGCGATGCTCTGCCTTAACAACCGTATCAACATGGCAGGTCCTACAGGCCCTAGTTTTGTCACACCTTGACTACTGTTCAGTCGTGTGGTCAGGTGCTACAAAAAAGGAATTATTTGCAATTCGCTCAGAACAGGGCAGCATGGCTGGCCCTTGGATGTACACAGAGAGCTAATATTAATAATATGCATGTCAATCTCTCCTGGCTGAAAGTGGAGGAGAGATTGACTTCATCACTACTTGTATTTATGAGAGGTATTGACATGTTGAATGCACCGAGCTGTCTGTCTAAACTACTGACACACTGCTCAGACACTCATGCATACCCCACAAGACACGCCACAAGAGGTCTCTTCACAGTCCCCAAGTCCAGACAGACTATGGGAGGCACACAGTACTACATAGAGCCATGACTACATGGAACTCTATTCCACATCAAGTAACTGACGCAAGCAGTAACATTAGATTTTAAAAAACAGATAAAAAACACCTTATGGAACAGCAGGGACTGTGAAGCAACACAAACATTGGCACAGACACATGCATACACACATACACACACGATAACATACACACTATACACACACATACACATGGACTTAGTAATGTAGATATGTGGTAGTGGTGGAACAGGGGCCTTAGACTACACAGTGTGTTGTGAAATATGTGAATGTATTGTAATGTTTTAAAATGGTATAAACTGCCTTAATTTTGCTGGGCCCCAGGAGGAGTATCCGCTGCTTTGCCAGCAGCTAATGGGGATCCATTATAAATACAAATACAAAAAAAACTCTGCCACACTGTATAAAAGTATTCTGGTGTGAATTGACTTGTTAATTTAATTTGACCAAAACATTTAAGAATAAATCCAGCTTACATATGAAGTATATTTTATGAGGATACCATAGATAGAGAAAATGTTGTGATTGAATTTCATTGGAAGTCTGGTTTTAATCTCCTTACTATCTTGCCACATGGCTCTGCTTTTAGAGGATTGTGGATGACATTTTTAGACTGTATTTAATTATTCTACACAATTTTGTATGCCTGTTTGAAGAAAGAAAATTAGACTTCTATATCAGTGTGAAGCAGCTTGTTGTACCGTGAGGTGTAATGGGTCATGATGAACGGATATTAAAACTATCTGGCAAAATTACGTTTAATGATGAGACCACTCATTCCCACATGTCCAACTTTTAATGGTAGAGGCAGATACACTACCCTGCAATGGTTGTAAATCCTCTAGTTACTGCTGGCGGATTGAGCACTGTGCTCAACAATGCCGGCAAAAATGAGTTAAACTGGGAAATAATCAGATACACAAATCAATGTTAAACATTAAAAGTGTTATAATTCTGGATTTGAAACACCCTAATAGTGTTCACAACAGGGCTCCACAACACGCACCTGATTCTAATAATTAGCTGGTTGATAAACTGAATCAGGTTGGTTACAACTGGGGTTGGATTGAAAACATTCAGGAGGGTAGCTCTCCAGGAACAGGGTTGGAGTGAAAACCTACAGGAGGGTAGCTCTCCAGGAACAGGGTTGGAGTAGAAACCTACAGGAGGGTAGCTCTCCAGGAACAGGGTTGGAGTGAAAACCTACAGGAGGGTAGCTCTCCAGGAACAGGGTTGGAATAGAAACCTACAGGAGGGTAGCTCTCCAGGAACAGGGTTGGAGTGAAAACCTACAGGAGGGTACCTCTCCAGGAACAGGGTTGGAGTAGAAACCTACAGGAGAGTAGTAATCTAGGAACAGGGTTGGAGTGGAAACCTGCAGGAGGGTAGTAATCTAGGAACAGGATTGGAGTGGAAACCTACAGGAGGGTAGCTCTCCAGGAACAGGGTTGGAGTAGAAACCTACAGGAGAGTAGTAATCTAGGAACAGGGTTGGAGTGGAAACCTACAGTAGGGTAGCTCTCCAGGAACAAGGTTTGAGTGAAAACCTGCAAGGGGTACCTCTCCAGGAACAGGTTTGGATAGCCCTGGTTGAGTAACTTTAGAGGGAGGAAACAACACCAGAAGAGAAGGTGTGAATCTATTTCAGCACCACGGTAGTGGAGAGCGCCATTGTGCAGCGGGGCGCACCCCCCAACAGCGTTCATAATGAGAGGATTTGCCACACCTGGGAAGAGGACTGTGGTCTAGAGAAATGTTTGGCACAAGCAGGAGCAGACCTGCAAGGCGACTGAATGACATTATGATTTGTTTTTGTTCCCATTTACCTTTCCACACAGTTTAGAATTGGAAACGAATAGGGAATAAGACCCAGATTATTTTCAACTGCAAATTATGCTGATTATACACAGCAGATGGTAACTCATTCTGCACTAAACAGAAATCCAAACACCAAAATAGTGTTTTCAACCTTTAACAGTAGGGCTCCCAATCCTGGGCAAGGTGTTGCCCAACACTTAATTAAGGGCTGTTACAACACACCATGTCATGTTTCAAAACATCTCAGGATGATGTGTTTTAATACTCCAGCAGAGTTCAGGTTTCGTCTCCTTCATGTTGGTGGCAGCTCAGTTGCCACTAGTTCTGGTGTTACAAAACACGTTTCAACAGTGCACACAGTTCATCCTTCTCAATGAATAATCATTATCCATCCCTACAGGTTCTCAAGCTAGCCAAATGTACAGCACTTGTATGTTACTATACATATTTAAATAGGATTCATCAACGTAATCTAATTAGATGCATACAGTATAACCCATAGAGATGCTAAGTTTAGAGAGTGAATAACCAAGTACTACTTGGTCCTACTCTCCTAAAAAGTCAAATGTATCCTCAACGATGAACCCAGTCTACTTGGCCTGTGTTTTTCTCTGTCGGAAAATCAGCTACAATATGTATCTAAAAGGCAGTGAACCTCCAAACTCCTAGACAGGCTATGTTTATTCATTTGTATGGATAACAGATTTTCCTATTATAGTCCAGTGGCTAAAATGCACCCAGCCTCCAGTCTCCTCTGCCCGTCTGAGCCTAGTACCCAATCTATATTCATTTATACAGCATAGCAAACATTTCTAGTACACTCAGACAATACTAGAGAATGACCAATGTGGATTTTTTTTAGGGACGATTTTTGGGGATCAAGGAGACCGATGGCCAATATTTTATTTAGGCTGATATGTAAATGTGAAAATGTTGATGACTAAATGTCCCAGAGACAGCCATGTGTGCATTATTAATGCATCAATATTATCAAACAATACATTTGACTTTGGTAAAAACAATCTAACTACATAACATAATGATAATAATTGTATTTGAATGGCAAATCTCTTAACTGGTTAAATGAAGATGGCATAGGCCTGCTCCCAGGTGAATGCATATTCAGTAGGAGTTTGTGTGTGCATTAAGCTGGTGCTACAGATGACTGTTTGCCTTCCATTTGGGACTTCTACTAGCCTACTGATCAACAATATCTGTGTGGAGGCATCGCTCCAGCATGTCACGCCTGTATAGAAGGGCATCATATGGGCACTGCTGTTCGTTATAAAATAACATATATTCGATACAAATGGGACCAACGTAACGTCATGGTTTGTGATCACGGATGCTTATGAAACTACAGGGAAGTGTTGGTCCCATGTTTCCTGAGCTGAAATAAAATATACCAGAAATGTTCCGTATGCACAAAAAGCTTATTTCTCTCAAATTTTGTGCACAAATTTGTTTACATCCCTGTTAGTGAGCATCTCCTGCAGCAAAGCACCCCCCAACATGATGCTGCCACCCCCGTGCTTCACGGTTGGGATGGTGTTCTTCGGCTTGCAAGCCTCCCCCTTTTTCCTCCTTTTTCATCCAAACATAACGATGGTCATTATGGCCAAACAGTTATATTTTTGTATCATCAGACCAGAGGACATTTCTCCAAAAAGTACCATCTTTGTCCCCATGTGCAGTTGCAAACCTTAGTCTGGCTTTAAAAAAATTATTATTATTATTATTATTTTTTTGCATTTTCCAATTAAGAACATTCAAAACAAAAGACGAAAAGATATTAGACAACGATAGGACAAAGTTACAGTAACAGACGAGCGTAACAAAAATAAATAATAATAATAATAATAATAATTATATAAACAAACATACAATAAGAAAATAAAAAAATAAAAATAACGAGACATTGGATCACCTGCCGTAGGCTACATATTATACATTAATGTGAAACATTATGTGAGGATTATATATAGATTCAATCAATGAGATGTGGGGGGAGATTCTCCATATAGTCAATAAAAGGTTGCCAAATTCTGTAAAATGTCTTTAACTTATTCCTCAAGCAGTAAGTGATTTTCTCCAAAGGGATACAACTATTAACTTCCGATAGCCACATTGCAACTGGCAGGGAGGAATCCAATTTCCATTTCAAGGCAATACATTTCTTGGCGATCGCTAGCAATATTTCTGTTAGCTTTATAGTATGGCTTTGCCTAAGATTGGTGTTAGTCTGGCTTTTTTATGGCGGTTTTTGAGCAGTGGCTTCTTCCTTGCTGAGCGGCCTTTCAGGTTATGTCGATATAGGACTTGTTTTACTGTGGATATAGATACTTTTGTACCTGTTTCCTCCAGCATCTTCACAAGGTCCATTGCTGTTGTTCTGGGATTGATTTGCACTTTTCGCACCAAAGTACGTTCATCTCTAGGAGACAGAACGCGTGTCCTTCCTGAGCGGTATGATGGCTGTGTAGTCCCATGGTGTTTATACTTGCGAACTATTGTTTGTACAGAGGAACGTGGTACCTTCAGGCATTTGGAAATTGCTCCCAAGGATGAACCAGATTTGTGGAGGTCTACAATTTGTTTTCTGAGGTCTTGGCTGATTTCTTTGGATTTTCCCATGATGTCAAGCGAAGAGGCGCTGAGTTTGAAGGTAGGCCTTGAAATACATCCACAGGTACACCTCCAATTGACTCAAATGATGTCAATTAGCCTATTAGAAGCTTCTAAAGCTATAACATCATTTTCTGGAATTTTCCAAGCTGTTTAAAGGCACAGTCAACTTAGTGTATGTAATTGTGATACAGTGAATTATAAGTGAAATATTCTGTCTGTAAACAATTGTTGGAAAAATGACTTGTGTCATGCACCAAGTAGATGTCCTAACCGACTTGCCAAAAGTATAGTTTGTTAACAAGAAATTTGTGGAGTGGTTGAAAAACAAGTTTTAATGACTCCAACCTAAGTGTATGTAAACTTCCAACTTCAACTGTATACGACAACATGTTCCAGTTCCCACCAATATCCAGAAACTTCACACAGCCATTGAAGAGAAGTGGGACAACAACCACAGGCCACAATCAGCAGCCTGATCAACTCTATGGAGATGTGTCGTGCTGCATGAGGCAAATGGTGGTCACACCAGATACTGACTGGTTTTCTGATCCACGCCCCTACCTTTCTAAAAAGTTGTCTGTGACCAACAGATTCATATCTGTATTCCCAGTCATGTGAAATCAATAAACTTGGGCCTAATGAATTCATGTCAATTGACCGATTTCCTTATAAACTCAGCAAAAACAAAAAAAAATTGTCTATTTAAAATAACATCAAATTGATCAGAAATACAATGTCGACATTGTTGATGTTGTAAATGACTATTGTAGTTGGAACGGCAGATGTTTTATGGAATATCTACATAGGCGTACAGAGGCCCATTATCAGCAACCATCACTCCTGTGTTCCAATGGCACGTTGTGCTAGCTAATCCAAGTTTATCAATTTAAAAGGCTAAAAAATCATTTGAAAACCCTTTGCAATTGTTAGTACAGCTGAAAACTGTTGTTCTCATTAAGGAAGCAATAAGACTGGCCATTTTTTAGACTAGTTGAGTATCTGGAGCATCGGTATTGGGTTCAATTACAGGCTCAAAATGGCCATGAACAAAGACCTATTCTTGTTCTGAGAAAGGAAGGCTATTCCAAGCAAGAAATTGCCAAGAAACTGAAGATCTCGTACAACGCTGTGTAATACTGCCTTCACAGAACAGCGCAAACTGGCTCTAACCAGAATAGAAAGAGGAGTGGGAGGCCCCGGTGCACAACTGAGCAAGAGGACAAGTACATTAGTGTCTAGTTTGAGAAACAGACGCCTCACAAGTGCTCAACTGGCAGATTCATTAAATAGTACCCGCAAAACACCAGTCTCAACGTCAACAGTGACTCCAGGATGCTGGCCTTCTAGGCAGAGTTGCAAAGAAAAAGCCATATCTCAGACTGGCCAATAAAAAGACAAGGTTAAGATGGGGAAAAATAACTCAGACACTGGACAGAGGAACTTTGCCTGGAAGGCCAGCATCCCGGAGTCGTCTCATCCCAGAGTCGTCTCATCCCGGAGTCGTCTCATCCCGGAGTCGCTGTAAGGGGTGTGTACTGACAGCAGAGAAGTCAGGCGCAGGAGAGCAAAAGCTGTGTTTCCAACGGAGCAGTTTAATAATAAACCCACCGGAATCAGAACAAACATGGGGACAAAACCCGTCGCACACCAGATAAACGTGCACATGCACTTACAATAAACAATACCGGACAAGGACATGGGGGAAACAGAGGGTTAAATACACAACATGTAATGATGGTATTGAAACCAGGTGTGTGGGAAGACAAGACAAAACAAATGGAAAATGAAAAGTGGATCGATGATGGCTAGAAGACCGGCGCCTGAGCAAGGAGAAGAACCAACTTCGGCAGAAGTCGTGACAGTCGCCTCTTCACTGTTGACATTGAGACTGGTGTTTTGCGTGTACTATTTAATGAAGCTGCCACCTAAACGATTCTGACCATGAGAAACAAGATTCTCTGGTCTGATGAAACCAAGAGTGACCTCTTTGGCCTGAATGCCAAGCGTCATGTCTGGATGAAACCTGGCACCATCCCTACAGTGAAGCATAGTGGTGGCAGCATCATGCTGTGGAGAAGAATTGGAGAAACTCTCCAAATACAGGTGTGCCAAGCTTGTAGCGTCATTCCCAAGAAGACTCAAGGCTGCAATCGCTGCCAAAGGTGCTTCAACAAAGTACTGAGTAAAGGGTCTGAATACTTGTGAAAATGTGGTATTTCTGTTTTAAATTTTTTTATTTTACATTTGTGGAAATGTCAAAATAGCAGTTTTTACATTGTCATTATGGGGTATTAGGTGTAGATTGATAAAACTATTTAATACATTTTAGAATAAGGCTGTAATGTATCAATATGTGGAATAAATGAAAGGGTCTGAATACATTCCGAATGCACTGTATCCCATAGTAGATATTCCATCTGTATTCATTTCTACAGTATGGTGGAACCTGAGTTCTTTCCCCTAGTTTATAATCCCCCAAGCTTCCTCAGTCTAGATAGATGGACTAGAGGCTGGAAGAGACAGTCAATTAGGGTTTGTGACAGGGAGCACACAGGGCCACTGACTGCTAGCACTTCCTCCAGTAGAGTTCGTATCAAAGATACACACAATCAGTCGGCCGGAATAAACACACACACACACACACACACACACACACACACACACTGTGTACACACACACACACACACTGTGTACACATACACAAACACACACAGACACCCTCCCTGTGTCAGTCCGGGTGATTCAGGGCTAGGAGGGACGGAGGGATGAGAGTCACTTTAGGAAGGTTCTTGGTCTATATATAACCCTCTAGCATTCTAGCAGTGGACTAGCTACTGTTGTGGGATTAGGCTTATGTTTTTGTCTGAGGAAAGAGGGGGGTGGGAAGAAGGTTGGAGGGGAGAAAGTGGAGGGGGAGCCAGGGAGGACAGTGGCACACACTCATTATGCCTTTATTTATTCACACAGGCACATACGTAATGTATACACTGACCACATATTGCCTACTCAGACACACCACACACACACACACACACACACACACACACACACACACACACATTCATGATGGACGTGTGTATATGATATGGGCTAGATTCAGAGGCATCCCAGCAAAATAGATAGTGTGGGTACGCCATACCGGTAACACATGAGCCTATCACAATAAATATTGACTTGAAACCGGGTGGTATACAGCTCCAAATTGACTTGAAACCAGGTGGGATACAGCTCCAAATTGACTTGGAACCGGGTGGTCTACAGCTCCAAATTGACTTGAAACCAGGTGGTATACAGCTCCAAATTGACTTGGAACCGGGTGGGATACAGCTCCAAATTGACTTGGAACCGGGTGGTATACAGCTCCAAATTGACTTGGAACCGGGTGGGATACAGCTCCAAATTGACTTGGAACCGGGTGGGATACAGCTCCAAATTGACTTGTGGTTTGATGAGAACACTTACATTTTGCGAAGACAGAGTAGAGTGGTCGGGACCGAGACGCGTGCGGACAACAGTGGAGGCATCAATTCAGGCTAATGACAATGGCAGAATGTCATTACAGTACATGTTTAGGTGTTTTGTAACAGATGTCTCTTTTCATTCATCAAATTGCTGATTCACACTGCACTGTTTGGAGGCTGGAATTGTTTTGTGAGTGGACGAACGTGCCCCAGTAGTCTACAGGAGTGTTCTTTAAGGGATTGTTTGACAATCAGATGAAAATATCATGAGTGGTTGTGTTTATGCCACGTTAAAAGGTAAGATGTTATAAGTGGGCCCACCGAGGTCATATGACATTAATAGGGATTCTATATGTAATTCTATGATTACATCTGGGCTATACACATTTTTAAATCACATTTTATTGGTCACAAGCGAAATGCTTGTGCTTCTAGTTCCGACAGTGCCGCAATATCTAACATGTAATCTAACAATTCCACAACAACTACCTAATACACACAAATCTAAGTAAAGGAATGAAATAAGAATATATACATATAAATATGTGGATGAGCAACGACAGAGCGCCATCGGCAATATGCAATAGATGGTATAAAATACAGTATATACATATGAGATGAGTAATGCAAGATATATAAACATGAATAAATGGATCACTAGTCACTTTAATAAAGTGGCCAATGATTTCAAGTCTGTATGTAGGCAGCAGCCTCTCTGTTAGTGATGGCTGTTTAACAGTCTGATGGCCTTGAGATAGAAGCTATTTTTCAGTCTCTCGGTCCCAGCTTTGATGCACCTGTACTGACCTCGCCTTCTGGATGATAGCGGGGTGAACAGGCAGTGGCTCGGGTGGTTGTTGTCCTTGATGATCTTTTTGACCTTCCTGTGACATCAGGTGCTGTAAGTGTCTTGGAGGGCAGGTAGTTTGCCCCCGGGTGATGCATTGTGCAGACCTCACTACCCTCTGGAGAGCCTTACGGTTGTGGGTGGAGCAGTTGCCGTACCAGGCGGTGATACAGCCTGATACAGACAGGATGCTCTCAATTGTGCATCTGTAAAAGTGTGTGAGGGTTTTAGGTGACAAGCCAAATATGCCTGTACCAGTTAGAAATTCAATGTACTTTCACCCCTGGATAGATTGCATACATGCCCATATACAGCTACAAGTGCTGCACAGTTTTACAGTAAGCAGCTGTTTCAAACACACACTTCATAATCACACAGGCACTTTCTCTCATTCATTCTTTCCCTTCTTTCCCGTCTTACCTCACTCTCTCTCTCTTCTCCTCTCTCTGGATATTGCTTTTTTCTCTCGTTGCTCTCCCCCCCCTCTCTCTCTCGCTCTCTAACCAGAAAGACCCTGAGTCATCTCCATTCTCCAAACATGCGCGTGTGTGTGTTTGTTTATATGCATGTTTGTGTGCGCCAGTGTGTCTGTTATCATGTATTTGAGTGTGTTTGCAGTAAAAATTAGGGGAAAGGCGGCAAAGGGACCTCCAGTTTGTAGAAAGATGGCAGGATGAGGAGGAGGGGATGACAGAGGGGATGATGAGGAGGGGAAGACCGAGGGGATGAGGAGGAGGGGAAGACCGAGGGGATGGGGAGGAGGGGAAGACAGAGGGGATGAGGAGGAGGGGAAGACAGAGGGGATGGGGAGGAGGGGAAGACAGAGGGGATGAGGAGGAGGGGAAGACCGAGGTGATGAGGAGGAGCGGAAGACCGAGGGGATGGGGAGGTGGGGAAGACAGAGGGGATGAGGGGGGGAGGAGGGGAAGACAGATGGGATGGGGAGGGGGAGGAGGGGAAGACAGAGGGGAGAGGGAGGAGGGGGAGGGAGGAGTATAATCTCAATGATGACAGTCAGCTTTCCTGCTAGAGCTAATCCTACTAGCTAGTCACTTTCATCAACGCTCTTCTCTCTCTCCTTCCACCTCTCTCTCCTCCCCTCTTCATCTCTCTCTCTTTCTCTCTCCTTTCCCTTCCTCCATCTCTTTTTATTCTCTAATAGCACTGTTCTACCTGACTTCTGTTCCTGTCTTCTTTCATTGATTTTCTTTCTATCCAAACCTCTGTCTTACCCGAAACTCTCTCTTTTTCTCTTTTATTCTCCCCTTGACTTCACTCAGAAGGTCTCCTGTCTGTTTCTCTTCCTCTCTTCCTCTCTACTCACTCTCTCCTTCTCTCAACCTCCTCTTGAGCTTAACTCTGAAGGTCCCACTCCCATCTCTCTCCCTCTAAATCTCTACCTCTCGCTTCCTCACTCATCCCCTTCGCCTCTCCCCCCCTCCCTCCCTATATTTTCAATTTCAATTCAATTTAAGGGGCTTTATTGGCATGGGAAACATATGTTGATATTCCTCCCTCTGTCCTCTCTCATCCTCCCCTTCACCCTGACTCAGAAGCTCTCTCTCCCTCCCTCCCTCTCCCTCTCTCAACTCCCCTTGACCCCAGCTCTGAAGGTCCCACTCCCATCTCTCTCTAAATCTGTACCTCTCACTTCCCCCCCTCCATCCCTCTCTTTCTCTGTCTGTCCTCTTGTGTCAGAGTCAACATCGGTATCTTCTGTTGGCACGACACCCCTCTCTTCTGCCAAAGCACTTCTGTGGGCATACACATCACTCACTTTAACATCGCTCTCCCCTCCCTCTGCCATCTCTTCTTCTCTCTGCACATTCTCTTTCTCTCATCTGCTTCATTATCTCTCCTCTCTCCATTACTGCCCTCTCGCTGTCTTTCTCTTTTATCTTTCTGCTGTCTCTATCGCTCACTCTTTCAGCTCTCTCACCATCTCTCCCTGCCCCCTCTCTCTCTCCCTGCCCCTCTCTCTCTCCCTGCCCCCTCTCTCTCTCCCTGCCCCCTCTCTCTGCTTCATTCTCTCTCTTCATGCCCTCCATCACTCTCTGCCATTCCTCTCCTCTCCCTCTTTATTTCCCTCTCTCTCTCTGCTTTATTCTCTCTCTTCATTGCCATCTCGTTCTCTCCCACTCTCTCCATCTGTCTGTTCTGTGGTGAATCCATTCAATGTACTATCTGACATCCATTTTCTCTCTGCCCCTCTCTCTATTTCTCTCTTATTCTGTCTCTCCTGCCCTCTGTCTTCCCCTCCTCTATTTCCCTCTCTCTTATTCTGTCTCTCCAGCCCTCTGTCTTCCCCTCCTCTATCTACCTCTCTCTTATTCTGTCTCTCCTGCCCTCTATCTCCCCTCCTCTATTTACCTCTCTCTTATTCTGTCTCTCCTGCCCTCTGTCTTCCCTCCTCTATTTACCTCTCTCTTATTCTGTCTCTCCTGCCCTCTGTCTTCCCCTCCTCTGGGGTGGCAGGGTAGCCTAGTGGTTAGAGCGTTGGACTAGTAACCGGAAGGTTGCAAGTTCAAATCTCTGAGCTGGCAAGGTACAAATCTGTCTATTCTGACCCTAACCCACTGTTCCTAGGCCATCATTGAAAATAAGAATTTGTTCTTATCTGACTTGCCTAGTTAAATAAAATATATATTTTTTATACCTCTCTCTTATTCTGTCTATCTAACCCTATTTCTTTATTCAGTCCCTCCCCCTCTCTCTCCCTCCCTCCCTCTCTCTTCTTTCTTTCTTCCTTTCTGTTTGGTTAGATTCAATCTACAGCTCTTTGTTGTCAGTCTTCCTCCTGTTTCTTCCTCTCTCTCTCTTCCTTGTTTACTTCTGTCCATCTCATCCTCTCTCTCTCTTCCTTGTCTACTTCTGTCCATCTCATCCTCTCTCTCTCTTCCTTGTTTACTTCTGTCCATCTCATCCTCTCTCTCTCTTCCTTGTTTACTTCTGTCCATCTCATCCTCTCTCTCTCTTCCTTGTTTACTTCTGTCCATCTCATCCTCTCTCTCTCTTCCTTGTTTACTTCTGTCCATCTCATCCTATCTCTCTCTTCCTTGTTTACTTCTGTCCATCTCATCCTCTCGCTTCCTTGTTTACTTCTGTCCATCTCATCCTTTCTCTCTTTCTTGTTTACTTCTGTCCATCTCATCCTCTCTCTCTTCCTTGTTTACTTCTGTCCATCTCATCCTCTCTCTCTTCCTTGTTTACTTCTGTCCATCTCATCCTCTCTCTCTCTTCCTTGTTTACTTCTGTCCATCTCATCCTCTCGCTTCCTTGTTTACTTCTGTCCATCTCATCCTCTCTCTCTTCCTTGTTTACTTCTGTCCATCTCATCCTCTCTCTCTTCCTTGTTTACTTCTGTCCATCTCATCCTTTCTCTCTTCCTTGTTTACTTCTGTCCATCTCATCCTCTCTCTCTTCCTTGTTTACTTCTGTCCATCTCATCCTCTCTCTCTCTTCCTTGTTTACTTCTGTCCATCTCATCCTCTCTCTCTCTCTTCCTTGTTTACTTCTGTCCATCTCATCCTCTCTCTCTCTTCCTTGTTTACTTCTGTCCATCTCATCCTCTCTCTCTCTTCCTTGTTTACTTCTGTCCATCTCATCCTCTCTCTCTCTTCCTTGTTTACTTCTGTCCATCTCATCCTCTCTCTTCCTGTTTACTTCTGTCCATCTCATCCTCTCTCTCTCTTCCTTGTTTACTTCTGTCCATCTCATCCGCTCTCCCTCTCCTATCTATCTATCTATCTATCTATCTACCTATCTATCTATCTATCTATCTATCTATCTATCTATCTATCTATCTATCTATCTATCTATCTATCTCCTTTCTCTCTCCCATCTCTCTTTCAGAACAGCAGCGTTGTCCCTCCGTCCTTTTCATTTTCCTCTGCATTCATTCTCCTCCCTTCATCTCTCCATCCCCTCAGACATCCCCCGTGACCTCCTTTATTTCCTCCTGACACTCTGTATTCTCTCTCCTCCCCTCTTTTCTGTCCTCCCCTTTTTTCTCTCCTCCCCTCTTTTCTGTCCCTCGCCTCATTTCAACTACTGTTGAGCTCATTCAATTTCATAAGACTTTACAGTAGAGAGGTGCGTAGTGTGTCTCACACACACACACACACACACACACACACACACACACACACACACACACACACACACATGCATAAATATGCACCCAGATGCAGAACATTACAAATACACACAAACACATCTCTCAGCAGCAGTCTGTGCATGTGTGTACAGGTGTGTTCGTGGGCACTCCACACCCATGCCACTGTTACATCAGTAGCGTGTGTGGTGTGTTTGTTTGCGGTGCACTCCAGCAACCAATCTGAACAGCTGCCAGTAATTTGCATTAAATGTGCTCCATCTCTCTATCCCTCTCTATCCCTCTCTCTCCCTCTCTCTCTCCGTCTATCGGCACCGGGGGGTGAGGTCGAGGGGGCGACAGTACATTTTTCATCATATCAGGATATCCAACCTTGCTCTCCCCGCCCTCCCAGTCTCCCTCCCAGTCTCCCTCTCTGACTCCCTCCCAGTCTCCCTCCCAGTCTCCCTCTCTGTCTCCCTCCCAGTCTCCCTCTCTGTCTCCCTCCCAGTCTCCCTCTCTGTCGCCCTCTCAGTCTCCCTCTCTGTCTCCCTCTCAGTCTCCCTCTCTGTCTCCCTCCCAGTCTCCCTCCCAGTCTCCCTCTCTGTCTCCCTCTCTGACTCCCACCATTCTTCCCGACACCTCCCCCCTCTGCCTCAACTTGCACTCCCTGTCTGGCCCTTCCCCCCTGACTCCCCCACACCTCCACAGACAGTAGGTGTTTGTTGTCGTGGGGATGGAGGCGGAGGTCTGGGACAGAGGTGAGGGGGGGGGGGGGGGATTTAACAGTCCAATGAGAGAAATGACTGTCACAAACACTTATCTTCTACGGACTGACATTTGTCCAGTGTCGGGGCTGGGTCCTGGAGACACAAACTGGTGCACATCTGTATTCATTAGGGATCTGCCAAGGCAGCAGCTACTCTTGCTGGGGTCCAAACACATTAAGGCACTTACATCACATATAATACAATACATCATACAACATTATTACACCACTACACATCTACAATACAACATGTATAATACCATCATACAACAATATTACACCACTACAATACAACATGTATAATACCACCATACAACAATATTACACCACTACAATACAACATGTATAATACCACCATACAACATTATTACACCACTACACATCTACAATACAACATGTATAATACCACAATATTACACCACTACAATACAACATGTATAATACCACCATACAACAATATTACACCACTACACATCTACAATACAACATGTATAATACCACCATACAACAATATTACACCACTATACATCTACAATACAACATGTATAATACCACCATACAACAATATTACACCACTACAATACAACATGTATAATACCACCATACAACAATATTACACATCTACACATCTACAATACAACATGTATAATACCACCATACAACAATATTACACCACTACACATCTACAATACAACATGTATAATACCACCATACAACAATATTACACCAGTACACATCTACAATACAACATGTATAATACCACCATACAACATTATTACACCACTACAATACAACATGTATAATACCATCATACAACAATATTACACCACTACAATACAACATGTATAATACCACCATACAACATTATTACACCACTACACATCTACAATACAACATGTATAATACCACCATACAACAATATTACACCACTACAATACAACATGTATAATACCATCATACAACATTATTACACCACTACAATACAACATGTATAATACCACCATACAACAATATTACACCACTACAATACAACATGTATAATACCACCATACAACAATATTACACCACTACAATACAACATGTATAATACCACCATACAACATTATTACACCACTACAATACAACATGTATAATACCATCATACAACATTATTACACCACTACAATACAACATGTATAATACCACCATACAACAATATTACACCACTACAATACAACATGTATAATACCACCATACAACATTATTACACCACTACAATACAACATGTATAATACCACCATACAACAATATTACACCACTACAATACAACATGTATAATACCACCATACAACATTATTACACCACTACACATCTACAATACAACATGTATAATACCACAATATTACACCACTACAATACAACATGTATAATACCACATTATTACACCACTACACATCTACAATACAACATGTATAATACCACCATACAACATTATTACACCACTACACATCTACAATACAACATGTATAATACCACAATATTACACCACTACAATACAACATGTATAATACCACATTATTACACCACTACACATCTACAATACAACATGTATAATACCATCATACAACAATATTACACCACTACAATACAACATGTATAATACCATCATACAACATTATTACACCACTACAATACAACATGTATAATACCACATTATTACACCACTACACATCTACAATACAACATGTATAATACCACAATATTACACCACTACAATACAACATGTATAATACCACATTATTACACCACTACACATCTACAATACAACATGTATAATACCACCATACAACAATATTACACCACTACAATACAACATGTATAATACCATCATACAACATTATTACACCACTACAATACAACATGTATAATACCATCATACAACATTATTACACCACTACAATACAACATGTATAATACCATCATACAACAATATTACACCACTACAATACAACATGTATAATACCATCATACAACATTATTACACCACTACAATACAACATGTATAATACCACATTATTACACCACTACACATCTACAATACAACATGTATAATACCACAATATTACACCACTACAATACAACATGTATAATACCACATTATTACACCACTACACATCTACAATACAACATGTATAATACCACCATACAACAATATTACACCACTACAATACAACATGTATAATACCATCATACAACATTATTACACCACTACAATACAACATGTATAATACCATCATACAACAATATTACACCACTACAATACAACATGTATAATACCATCATACAACATTATTACACCACTACAATACAACATGTATAATACCATCATACAACATTATTACACCACTACAATACAACATGTATAATACCACCATACAACAATATTACACCACTACAATACAACATGTATAATACCATCATACAACATTATTACACCACTACAATACAACATGTGTAATACCACCATACAACATTATTACACCACTACAATACAACATGTGTAATACCACCATACAACATTATTACACCACTACAATACAACATGTGTAATACCACCATACCACAATGTTACACCACTACACTACAACATGTATAATACCATCATACAACATTATTACACCACTACAATACAACATGTATAATACCACCATACAACAATATTACACTACTACACATCTACAATACAACATGTATAATACCACCATACAACATTATTACACCACTACACATCTACAATACAACATGTATAATACCACCATACAACAATATTACACCACTACAATACAACATCTACAATACAACATGTATAATACCACCATACAACAATATTACACCACTACAATACAACATGTATAATACCACCATACAACATTATTACACCACTACAATACAACATGTATAATACCATCATACAACAATATTACACCACTACAATACAACATGTATAATACCACCATACAACATTATTACACCACTACACATCTACAATACAACATGTATAATACCACCATACAACAATATTACACCACTACAATACAACATGTATAATACCATCATACAACATTATTACACCACTACAATACAACATGTATAATACCACCATACAACAATATTACACCACTACAATACAACATGTATAATACCACCATACAACAATATTACACCACTACAATACAACATGTATAATACCACCATACAACATTATTACACCACTACAATACAACATGTATAATACCGTCATACAACATTATTACACCACTACAATACAACATGTATAATACCACCATACAACAATATTACACCACTACAATACAACATGTATAATACCACCATACAACATTATTACACCACTACAATACAACATGTATAATACCACCATACAACAATATTACACCACTACAATACAACATGTATAATACCACCATACAACATTATTACACCACTACACATCTACAATACAACATGTATAATACCACAATATTACACCACTACAATACAACATGTATAATACCACATTATTACACCACTACACATCTACAATACAACATGTATAATACCACCATACAACATTATTACACCACTACACATCTACAATACAACATGTATAATACCACAATATTACACCACTACAATACAACATGTATAATACCACATTATTACACCACTACACATCTACAATACAACATGTATAATACCATCATACAACAATATTACACCACTACAATACAACATGTATAATACCATCATACAACATTATTACACCACTACAATACAACATGTATAATACCACATTATTACACCACTACACATCTACAATACAACATGTATAATACCACAATATTACACCACTACAATACAACATGTATAATACCATCATACAACATTATTACACCACTACAATACAACATGTATAATACCATCATACAACAATATTACACCACTACAATACAACATGTATAATACCATCATACAACATTATTACACCACTACAATACAACATGTATAATACCACATTATTACACCACTACACATCTACAATACAACATGTATAATACCACAATATTACACCACTACAATACAACATGTATAATACCACATTATTACACCACTACACATCTACAATACAACATGTATAATACCACCATACAACAATATTACACCACTACAATACAACATGTATAATACCATCATACAACATTATTACACCACTACAATACAACATGTATAATACCATCATACAACAATATTACACCACTACAATACAACATGTATAATACCATCATACAACATTATTACACCACTACAATACAACATGTATAATACCATCATACAACATTATTACACCACTACAATACAACATGTATAATACCACCATACAACAATATTACACCACTACAATACAACATGTATAATACCATCATACAACATTATTACACCACTACAATACAACATGTGTAATACCACCATACAACATTATTACACCACTACAATACAACATGTGTAATACCACCATACAACATTATTACACCACTACAATACAACATGTGTAATACCACCATACCACAATGTTACACCACTACACTACAACATGTATAATACCATCATACAACATTATTACACCACTACAATACAACATGTATAATACCACCATACAACAATATTACACTACTACACATCTACAATACAACATGTATAATACCACCATACAACATTATTACACCACTACACATCTACAATACAACATGTATAATACCACCATACAACAATATTACACCACTACAATACAACATCTACAATACAACATGTATAATACCACCATACAACAATATTACACCACTACAATACAACATGTATAATACCACCATACAACAATATTACACCACTACAATACAACATGTATAATACCACCATACAACATTATTACACCACTACACATCTACAATACAACATGTATAATACCACCATACAACAATATTACACCACTACACATCTACAATACAACATGTATAATACCATCATACAACAATATTACACCACTACAATACAACATGTATAATACCACAATATTACACATCTACAATACAACATGTATAATACCACCATACAACAATATTACACCACTACACATCTACAATACAACATGTATAATACCATCATACAACAATATTACACCACTACACATCTACAATACAATTTGTATAATACCACCATACAACAATATTACACCACTACAATACAACATGTATAATACCACCATACAACAATATTACACCACTACACATCTACAATACAACATGTATAATACCACAATATTACAATATTACACCACTACACATCTACAGTACAACATGTATAATACCACCATACAACAATATTAGACATCTACAGTACAACATGTATAATACCATCATACAACATTATTACACCACTACAATACAACATGTATAATACCACCATACAACAATATTACACCACTACAATACAACATGTATAATACCACCATACAACAATATTACACCACTACAATACAACATGTATAATACCACAATACAACATTATTACACCACTACAATACAACATGTATAATACCACCATACAACAATATTACACCACTACAATACAACATGTATAATACCACCATACAACAATATTACACCACTACAATACAACATGTATAATACCATCATACCACAATATTACACCACTACAATACAACATGTATAATACCATCATACAACATTATTACACCACTACAATACAACATGTATAATACCACCATACAACAATATTACACCACTACACATCTACAATACAACATGTATAATACCACCATACAACAATATTACACCACTACACATCTACAATACAACATGTATAATACCACAATATTACACCACTACAATACAACATGTATAATACCACCATACAACATTATTACACCACTACAATACAACATGTATAATACCACCATACAACAATATTACACCACTACAATACAACATGTATAATACCACCATACAACAATATTACACCACTACAATACAACATGTATAATACCACAATATTACACCACTACAATACAACATGTATAATACCACCATACAACAATATTACACCACTACAATACAACATGTATAATACCACTACAATACAACATGTATAATACCATCATACAACATTATTACACCACTACAATACAACATGTATAATACCACCATACAACAATATTACACCACTACAATACAACATGTATAATACCATCATACAACATTATTACACCACTACAATACAACATGTGTAATACCACCATACAACATTATTACACCACTACAATACAACATGTGTAATACCACCATACAACATTATTACACCACTACAATACAACATGTGTAATACCACCATACCACAATGTTACACCACTACAATACAACATGTATAATACCACCATACAACAATATTACACCACTACAATACAACATGTATAATACCACCATACAACAATATTACACCACTACAATACAACATGTATAATACCATCATACAACAATATTACACCACTACAATACAGCATGTATAATACCACCATACAACAATATTACACCACTACACATCTACAATACAACATGTATAATACCACCATACAACAATATTACACCACTACACATCTACAATACAACATGTATAATACCATCATACAACAATATTACACCACTACAATACAGCATGTATAATACCACCATACAACAATATTACACCACTACAATACAACATGTATAATACCACCATACAACAATATTACACCACTACACATCTACAATACAACATGTATAATACCACCATACAACATTATTACACCACTACACATCTACAATACAACATGTATAATACCACCATACAACATTATTACACCACTACACATCTACAATACAACATGTATAATACCACCATACAACAATATTACACCACTACAATACAACATGTATAATACCATCATACAACATTATTACACTACTACAATACAACATGTATAATACCACCATACAACATTATTACACCACTACAATACAACATGTATAATACCACATTATTACACTACTACACATCTACAATACAACATGTATAATACCACCATACAACAATATTACACCACTACAATACAACATGTATAATACCATCATACAACATTATTACACCACTACAATACAACATGTATAATACCACCATACAACATTATTACACCACTACAATACAACATGTATAATACCACCATACAACATTATTACACCACTACAATACAACATGTGTAATACCACCATACAACAATATTACACCACTACACATCTACAATACAACATGTATAATACCACATTATTACACTACTACACATCTACAATACAACATGTATAATACCACAATATTACACCACTACAATACAACATGTATAATACCACCATACAACATTATTACACCACTACAATACAACATGTATAATACCACCATACAACATTATTACACCACTACAATACAACATGTATAATACCACCATACAACAATATTACACCACTACAATACAACATGTATAATACCACCATACAACAATATTACACCACTACAATACAACATGTATAATACCACCATACAACATTATTACACCACTACAATACAACATGTATAATACCACCATACAACAATATTACACTACTACACATCTACAATACAACATGTATAATACCACCATACAACAATATTACACCACTACAATACAACATGTATAATACCACAATATTACACCACTACACATCTACAATACAACATGTATAATACCACCATACAACAATATTACACCACTACAATACAACATGTATAATACCACCATACAACAATATTACACCACTACAATACAACATGTATAATACCACCATACAACATTATTACACCACTACAATACAACATGTATAATACCACCATACAACAATATTACACTACTACACATCTACAATACAACATGTATAATACCACCATACAACAATATTACACCACTACAATACAACATGTATAATACCACCATACAACAATATTACACTACTACACCACTACAATACAACATGTATAATACCACCATACAACAATATTACACCACTACAATACAACATGTATAATACCACCATACAACAATATTACACCACTACAATACAACATGTATAATACCACCATACAACAATATTACACCACTACAATACAACATGTATAATACCATCATACAACAATATTACACCACTACAATACAACATGTATAATACCACAATATTACACCACTACAATACAACATGTATAATACCACCATACAACATTATTACACCACTACACCGCTGTGTTCTGTTGATTTCTGTTCTGATTCCTCCGTTGATCTTGCCCTAACCCTAACCCCATATTGCCCTCCATTAGCTAAATCAGGTGTGTTAGCGCTGGGCTAGAAAAAAAATGTGCACTGCTCAGAATGAAAGAACACTGGCGTTAACGCTCCAGACGACAAACTCTATTCACTTTGTTGGTGACTGCTGACCTCTGGTGGTCGGGATTGTGTGTGTGATTGTGTGTGTGTGTGTGTGTGTGTGTGCGTGTGTGTGTGTGTGTGTGATTGTGTGTGTGTGTGCGATTGTGTGTGTGTGTGTGTGTGTGTGTGTGTGTGACACACCCACACACACACACACACACACACACTTACACACACACAAAAGAACCTCCCATATTCTCAAATGACTTGTGGCATCTAGATACACAGGGCAGGGGTAATGTGGTACTATTTCAGAAGGCCTGGTCACACAGATTTCCTAGGGGCAAAGGTTTGGATGGATTTGGTCACTTATTGGCATTGTAACAAACCCCTACCTCACAACCCAAGCAACCTCAAACTGTTCACACCCCTGTTGTTGGCGAGAACATTTGGCTGTTTTAAAGCAAATGAATTAAATTCTCCACATTTTGCCATGTCGTATGTGTGTTTATGATTACCAGGGGGTCGACGCCCGACCAAGTTCCCCAAACAACAAAATCATTTATAACTATATACAGTGTGTGTGTGTGTGTGTGTGTGTGTGTGTGTGTGTGTGTGTGTGTGTGTGTGTGTATATATACAGTTCCAGTCAAAAGTTTGGACACCTACTCATTCCAGGGTTTTTCTTTATTTTTACTATTTTCTACATTGTTGAATATTAGCGAAGGCATCAAAACTATGAAATAACACATAATTTACTAACCAAAAAAGTGTTCAACATATCAAAATATATTTTAGATTTTAGATTCTTCAAAGTAGCCACCCTTTTCCTTTAAATTCTATAACCACCTAAAAGGAAGCGATTCCCAAACCTTCCATAACAAAGCCATCACCTACAGAGAGATGAACCTGGAGAGGAGTCCCCTAAGCAAGCTGGTCCTGGGGCTTTGTTCACAAACACAAACACACAGAGCCCCAGGACAACAGCACAATTAGACCCAACCAAATCATGAGAAAACAAAAAGATAATTACTTGACACATTGGAAAGAATTAACAAAAAAACAGAGCAAACTAGAATAATATTTGGCCCTAAACAGAGAGTACACAGTGGCAGAATACCTGACCACTGTGACTGACCCAAACATAAGGAAAGCTTTGACTATGTACAGACTCAGTGAGCATAGCATTGATATTGAGAAAGGCCGCCGTAGACAGACCTGGCTCTCAAGAGAAGACAGGCTATGTGCTCACTGCCCACAAAATGTAATATGGCCAAATGTATGACCATATCAGAGACACATATTTTCCTCAGATTACACAGACCCACAAAGAATTTGAAAACAAACTCCCATATGTATTGGGTGAAATTTTTGTGAGCTTTTGTAAGTGTAATGTTTACTGTTAATTTGTATTGTTTATTTCACTTTTGTTTATTATCTACTTCACTTGCTTTGGCAATGTTAAAATATTTTTCCCATGACAATAAAGCCCTTAAATTGTATTGAAATTGAATTGAATTAAATTGAGAGAGAGAGAAGAGAGAGATGTGGATACGTCCTCCTGGAACTAGAGAGTGGGTGATTGAGATATCGAGTGATGGAAAGATGGAGAGTGAGAGCAGAGGGAGAAAGTGTCAGTTAGAGAGAGGAGTGAGATAGAGGGGAAGAGAGAGAGGAAGAGAGAGAGAGAGGAGGGAGAGAGGGGAGGAGAGAGAGAGGAGGAGGGAGAGAGAGGAGGAGAGAGAGAGATGAGGAGAGAGAGAGGAGGAAGAGAGAGAGAGGAGGAGAGAGAGAGGAGGAGAGAGAGAGAAAGGCGGAGGGAGAGAGAGAGGCGGAGGGAGAGGGGGCGAGGAGGAGGGAGAGAGAAGGAGAGAGAGAGAGGAGGGAGCGAGAGGAGGAGAGAGAGAGATGAGGAGAGAGAGATGAGGATGGAGAGAGGAGGGGAGAGAGAGAGGCGTAGGGAGAGAGAGAGGCGGAGGGAGAGAGGGCGAGGAGGAGGGAGAGAGGCGGAGGGTAGAGTCTTCTCTCTGTTTCTCTGAATGTAGAGTAGTCTTCTCTCTGTTTCTCTGAATGTAGAGTAGTCTTCTCTCTGTTTCTCTGAATGTAGAGTAGTCTTCTCTCTGTTTCTTTGAATGTAGGGTAGAGTCTTCTCTCTGTTTCTCTGAATGTAGGGTAGAGTCTGCTCTCTCTCTGTTTCTCTGAATGTAGGGTAGAGTCTTCTCTCTCTCTGTTTCTCTGAATGTAGGGTAGAGTCTTCTCTCTCTCTGTTTCTCTGAATGTAGGGTAGAGTCTTCTCTCTGTTTCTCTGAATGTAGGGTAGAGTCTTCTCTCTGTTTCTCTGAATGTAGGGTAGAGTCTTCTCTCTCTCTGTTTCTCTGAATGTAGGGTAGTCTTCTCTGTTTCTCTGAATGTAGGGTAGTCTTCTCTCTGTTTCTCTGAATATAGGGTAGAGTCTTCTCTCCCTCTGTTTCTCTGAATGTAGGGTAGAGTCTTCTCTCTCTCTGTTTCTCTGAATGTAGGGTAGAGTCTTCTCTCTGTTTCTCTGAATGTAGGGTAGAGTCTTCTCTCTGTTTCTCTGAATGTAGGGTAGAGTCTTCTCTCTGTTTCTCTGAATGTAGGGTAGTCTTCTCTCTGTTTCTCTGAATGTAGGGTAGAGTCTTCTCTCTGTTTCTCTGAATGTAGGGTAGTCTTCTCTCTCTCTGTTTCTCTGAATGTAGGGTATAGTCTTCTCTCTGTTTCTCTGAATGTAGGGTAGAGTCTTCTCTCTGTTTCTCTGAATGTAGAGTAGTATTCTCTCTGTTTCTCAGAATGTAGAGTAGTCTTCTCTCTGTTTCTCTGAATGTAGGGTAGTCTTCTCTCTGTTTCTCTGAATGTAGGGTAGAGTCTTCTCTCTCTGTGTTTCTCTGAATGTAGAGTAGTCTTCTCTCTGTTTCTCTGAATGTAGGGTAGAGTCTTCTCTCTGTTTCTCTGAATGTAGAGTAGTCTTCTCTCTGTTTCTCTGAATGTAGGGTAGAGTCTTCTCTCTCTGTGTTTCTCTGAATGTAGGGTAGTGTTCTCTCTGTTTCTCTGAATGTAGGGTAGAGTCTTCTCTCTGTCTGTTTCTCTGAATGTAGGGTAGTCTTCTCTCTCTCTGTTTCTCTGAATGTAGGGTAGTCTTCTCTCTGTTTCTCTGAATGTAAGGTAGAGTCTTCTCTCTGTTTCTCTGAATGTAGGGTAGTCTTCTCTCTGTTTCTCTGAATATAGGGTAGAGTCTTCTCTCTCTCTGTTTCTCTGAACGTAGGGTAGAGTCTTCTCTCTCTCTGTTTCTCTGAATGTAGGGTAGAGTCTTCTCTCTGTTTCTCTGAATGTAGGGTAGAGTCTTCTCTCTGTTTCTCTGAATGTAGGGTAGAGTCTTCTCTCTGTTTCTCTGAATGTAGGGTAGTCTTCTCTCTCTCTGTTTCTCTGAATGTAGGGTATAGTCTTCTCTCTGTTTCTCTGAATGTAGGGTAGAGTCTTCTCTCTGTTTCTCTGAATGTAGAGTAGTCTTCTCTCTGTTTCTCAGAATGTAGAGTAGTCTTCTCTCTGTTTCTCTGAATGTAGGGTAGAGTCTTCTCTCTCTGTGTTTCTCTGAATGTAGAGTAGTCTTCTCTCTGTTTCTCTGAATGTAAGGTAGAGTCTTCTCTCTGTTTCTCTGAATATAGGGTAGAGTCTTCTCTCTCTCTGTTTCTCTGAACGTAGGGTAGAGTCTTCTCTCTCTCTGTTTCTCTGAATGTAGGGTAGAGTCTTCTCTCTGTTTCTCTGAATGTAGGGTAGAGTCTTCTCTCTGTTTCTCTGAATGTAGGGTAGAGTCTTCTCTCTGTTTCTCTGAATGTAGGGTAGTCTTCTCTCTCTCTGTTTCTCTGAATGTAGGGTATAGTCTTCTCTCTGTTTCTCTGAATGTAGGGTAGAGTCTTCTCTCTGTTTCTCTGAATGTAGAGTAGTCTTCTCTCTGTTTCTCTGAATGTAGGGTAGAGTCTTCTCTCTCTGTGTTTCTCTGAATGTAGAGTAGTCTTCTCTCTGTTTCTCTGAATGTAGGGTAGAGTCTTCTCTCTGTTTCTCTGAATGTAGAGTAGTCTTCTCTCTGTTTCTCTGAATGTAGGGTAGAGTCTTCTCTCTCTGTGTTTCTCTGAATGTAGGGTAGTGTTCTCTCTGTTTCTCTGAATGTAGGGTAGAGTCTTCTCTCTGTTTCTCTGAATGTAGGGTAGAGTCTGCTCTCTCTCTGTTTCTCTGAATGTAGGGTAGAGTCTTCTCTCTCTCTGTTTCTCTGAATGTAGGGTAGAGTCTTCTCTCTCTCTGTTTCTCTGAATGTAGGGTAGAGTCTTCTCTCTGTTTCTCTGAATGTAGGGTAGAGTCTTCTCTCTGTTTCTCTGAATGTAGGGTAGAGTCTTCTCTCTCTCTGTTTCTCTGAATGTAGGGTAGTCTTCTCTGTTTCTCTGAATGTAGGGTAGTCTTCTCTCTGTTTCTCTGAATATAGGGTAGAGTCTTCTCTCTCTCTGTTTCTCTGAATGTAGGGTAGAGTCTTCTCTCTCTCTGTTTCTCTGAATGTAGGGTAGAGTCTTCTCTCTGTTTCTCTGAATGTAGGGTAGAGTCTTCTCTCTGTTTCTCTGAATGTAGGGTAGAGTCTTCTCTCTGTTTCTCTGAATGTAGAGTAGTCTTCTCTCTGTTTCTCAGAATGTAGAGTAGTCTTCTCTCTGTTTCTCTGAATGTAGGGTAGAGTCTTCTCTCTGTTTCTCTGAATGTAGGGTAGTCTTCTCTCTCTCTGTTTCTCTGAATGTAGGGTATAGTCTTCTCTCTGTTTCTCTGAATGTAGGGTAGAGTCTTCTCTCTGTTTCTCTGAATGTAGAGTAGTCTTCTCTCTGTTTCTCAGAATGTAGAGTAGTCTTCTCTCTGTTTCTCTGAATGTAGGGTAGAGTCTTCTCTCTCTGTGTTTCTCTGAATGTAGAGTAGTCTTCTCTCTGTTTCTCTGAATGTAAGGTAGAGTCTTCTCTCTGTTTCTCTGAATATAGGGTAGAGTCTTCTCTCTCTCTGTTTCTCTGAACGTAGGGTAGAGTCTTCTCTCTCTCTGTTTCTCTGAATGTAGGGTAGAGTCTTCTCTCTGTTTCTCTGAATGTAGGGTAGAGTCTTCTCTCTGTTTCTCTGAATGTAGGGTAGAGTCTTCTCTCTGTTTCTCTGAATGTAGGGTAGTCTTCTCTCTCTCTGTTTCTCTGAATGTAGGGTATAGTCTTCTCTCTGTTTCTCTGAATGTAGGGTAGAGTCTTCTCTCTGTTTCTCTGAATGTAGAGTAGTCTTCTCTCTGTTTCTCAGAATGTAGAGTAGTCTTCTCTCTGTTTCTCTGAATGTAGGGTAGAGTCTTCTCTCTCTGTGTTTCTCTGAATGTAGAGTAGTCTTCTCTCTGTTTCTCTGAATGTAGGGTAGAGTCTTCTCTCTGTTTCTCTGAATGTAGAGTAGTCTTCTCTCTGTTTCTCTGAATGTAGGGTAGAGTCTTCTCTCTCTGTGTTTCTCTGAATGTAGGGTAGTGTTCTCTCTGTTTCTCTGAATGTAGGGTAGAGTCTTCTCTCTGTCTGTTTCTCTGAATGTAGGGTAGTCTTCTCTCTCTCTGTTTCTCTGAATGTAGGGTAGTCTTCTCTCTGTTTCTCTGAATGTAAGGTAGAGTCTTCTCTCTGTTTCTCTGAATGTAGGGTAGAGTCTTCTCTCTGTTTCTCTGAATGTAAGGTAGAGTCTTCTCTCTGTTTCTCTGAATGTAGGGTAGTCTTCTCTCTGTTTCTCTGACTGTAAGGTAGAGTCTTCTCTCTCTGTGTTTCTCTGAATGTAGGGTAGTCTTCTCTCTGTTTCTCTGAATGTAGGGTACAGTCTTCTCTCTGTTTCTCTGAATGTAAGGTAGAGTCTTCTCTCTGTTTCTCTGAATGTGGGGTAGTCTTCTCTCTGTTTCTCTGAATGTAGGGTAGAGTCTTCTCTCTGTTTCTCTGAATGTAGAGTAGTCTTCTCTGTTTCTCTGAATGTAGGGTAGTCTTCTCTCTGTTTCTCTGAATATAGGGTAGAGTCTTCTCTCTCTCTCTCTTTTTCTCTGAATGTAGGGTAGAGTCTTCTCTCTCTCTGTTTCTCTGAATGTAGGGTAGAGTCTTCTCTCTGTTTCTCTGACTGTAAGGTAGAGTCTTCTCTCTCTGTGTTTCTCTGAATGTAGGGTAGTCTTCTCTCTGTTTCTCTGAATGTAGGGTACAGTCTTCTCTCTGTTTCTCTGAATGTAAGGTAGAGTCTTCTCTCTGTTTCTCTGAATGTGGGGTAGTCTTCTCTCTGTTTCTCTGAATGTAGGGTAGAGTCTTCTCTCTCTCTGTTTCTCTGAATGTAGGGTAGTCTTCTCTGTTTCTCTGAATGTAGGGTAGTCTTCTCTCTGTTTCTCTGAATATAGGGTAGAGTCTTCTCTCTCTCTCTGTTTCTCTGAATGTAGGGTAGAGTCTTCTCTCTCTCTGTTTCTCTGAATGTAGGGTAGAGTCTTCTCTCTGTTTCTCTGAATGTAGGGTAGAGTCTTCTCTCTGTTTCTC
>NW_027260911.1:50000-52500 GCF_045791955.1 Oncorhynchus clarkii lewisi
CTTGGTTGGTGAGTGGGCCCCAGACCTCACAATCATAAAGGGCAGAGGGTTCTATGACTGATTCAAGTATTTTTTAGCTAGATCCTAATTGGTATGTTGAATTTTATGTTCCTTTTGATGGCATCTCTCTCTCTCTCTCTCTCTCTCTCTCTCTCTCTGTATCTCTCTCTCTCTCTCTCTCTCTCTCTCTCTCTCTCTCTGTCTCTCTCTCTGTCTTTCTCTCTGTCTCTCTCTCTCTCTGTCTCTCTCTCTCTCTCTCTCTCTCTCTGTCTCTCTCTCTCTCTCTCTCTCTCTCTCTCTCTCTCTCTCTCTGTCTCTCTCTCTCTCTCTCTCTCTCTCTCTGTCTCTCTCTCTCTCTCTCTCTCTCTCTCTCTCTCTCTCTCTCTCTCTCTCTCTCTGTCTCTCTCTCTCTCTCTCTGTCTTCTTCTCTCTCTCTTTTCTCTTCCCTCTCTTTCCCCATCCTTCTATCCCTCTTCTCTCCCCCTTTTCTCCATATTCTTTCCCCCTTTCTTCCCCTGTTCTCCCCTGTTCTCCTCCATTCTCCCCCTTCTCTCCCCATTTCCCACCTCTTCTCTCCCCCTTTTCTCCCTCTTCTCTCCTCCCTTTCTCCCTCTTCTCTCCCCATTTCTCCCTACTCTCCCCCCTTTCTCCCTCTTCTCTCCCCATTTCTCCCTATTCTCTCCTCCCTTTCTCCCTCTTCTCTCCCCATTTCTCCCTACTCTCCCCCATTTCTCCCTCTTCTCTCCCCATGTCTCCCTCTTCTCTGCTCCCTTTCTCCCTCTTCTCTCCTCCCTTTCTCCCTCTTCTCTCCCCCTTTCTCCCTCCTCTCTCCCCGTTTCTCCCTACTCTCCCCCTTTCTCCCTCTTCTCTCCCCATTTCTCCCTACTCTCCCCCCGTTCTCCCTCTTCTCCCTCCCCTCTTTTACTATCCCAGACCCTCTCTCTTCAATCACCCTCCCTCTCCCAAATCTCTTCTTCATCCCCCTCTCCCTCCCTCCTCCCATAATCCAACCTATTTTCTCTACCTCCTCATTCGCTCTCTCCCCCTTCCATCTCTTTCCTGCAGAGTGTTTTCTTGTTAATTGAAAGGCAGTCAGTGATGAATCAGGGAGAGGGAGATTTGCTGTTCACTGCTGACGGCAAAACCCAACACTCAGCAGAGAGAAAGATTGGAGGGATGGAAGTAGAGGGGGATAGAGGGAGGGATGGAAGTAGAGGGGGATAGAGGGAGGGATGGAAGTAGAGGGGGATAGAGGGAGGGATGGAAGTAGAGGGGGATAGAGGGAGGGATGGAAGTAGAGGGGGATAGAGGGAGGGATGGAAGTAGAGGGGGATAGAGGGAGGGATGGAAGTAGAGGGGGATAGGGGGAGGGATGGAAGTAGAGGGGGATAGAGGGAGGGATGGAAGTAGAGGGGGATAGAGGGAGGGATGGAAGTAGAGGGGGATAGAGGGAGGGATGGAAGTAGAGGGGGATAGAGGGAGGGATGGAAGTAGAGGGGGATAGAGGGAGGGATGGAAGTGGAGGGAGAAAGAGGAAGGGATGACAAACCGCAGCTCAGCAGGAAGAGTGAGAGATGGAGGGATGGAAGGAACGATGGATGGAGGGACAGAGGTCAGGAGGGAGGAAAAGCCCAAGAGGGAGAGATGGAGGGAAGGAGAGATGGATGGGAGGGCTGAGGTGAGTTCTTGGTTTTAGTTAGAATGTCCCTCCCTCCCTTTCTTCCTTTGTTTTCTCCTCTCCTCTTTTTCTTTGACTCTCTCTCTTTCAGAGTGCTGATGCTGGGAGCTAGAGTGCTTACTCCACACCAGACTTATATTAGGCCCATTAGCTCTCTCTCTCTTTCAGAGTGCTGATGCTGGGAGCTAGAGTGCTTACTCCACACCAGACTTATATTAGGCCCATTAGCTCTCTCTCTCTTTCAGAGTGCTGATGCTGGGAGCTAGAGTGCTTACTCCACACCAGACTTATATTAGGCCCATTAGCTCTCTCTCTCTTTCAGAGTGCTGATGCTGGGAGCTAGAGTGCTTACTCCACACCAGACTTATATTAGGCCCATTAGCTCTCTCTCTCTTTCAGAGTGCTGATGCTGGGAGCTAGAGTGCTTACTCCACACCAGACTTATATTAGGCCCATTAGCTCTCTCTCTCTTTCAGAGTGCTGATGCTGGGAGCTAGAGTGCTTACTCCACACCAGACTTATATTAGGCCCATTAGCTCTCTCTCTCTTTCAGAGTGCTGATGCTGGGAGCTAGAGTGCTTACTCCACACCAGACTTATATTAGGCCCATTAGCTCTCTCTCTCTTTCAGAGTGCTGATGCTGGGAGCTAGAGTGCTTACTCCACACCAGACTTATATTAGGCCCATTAGCTCTCTCTCTTTTTCAGAGTGCTGATGCTGGGAGCTAGAGTGCTTACTCCACACCAGACTTATATTAGGCCCATTAGCTCTCTCTCTCTTTCAGAGTGCTGATGCTGGGAGCTAGAGTGCTTACTCCACACC
>NW_027260911.1:57500-95000 GCF_045791955.1 Oncorhynchus clarkii lewisi
ATCTCCTCCATTATAGCAGCCTGGTCCATCTCCTCCATTACAGCAACCTGGTCCATCCTGACCCATGTCCTGATCCATCTCCTCCATTATAGCAGCCTGGTCCATCCTGACCCATGTCCTGAACCATCTCCTCCATTATAGCAGCCTGATCCATCTCCTCCATTATAGCAGCCTGATCCATCCCCTCCATTACAGCAGCCTGGTCCATCCTAACCCATGTCCTGATCCATCTCCTCCATTACAGCAGCCTGATCCATCTCCTCCATTATAGCAGCCTGATCCATCCCCTCCATTACAGCAGCCTGGTGCATCCTAACCCATGTCCTGATCCATCTCCTCCATTACAGCAGCCTGATCCATCTCCTCCATTATAGCAGCCTGATCCATCCCCTCCATTATAGCAGCCTGGTCCATCCTAACCCATGTCCTGATCCATCTCCTCCATTATAGCAGCCTGGTCCATCTCCTCCATTACAGCAGCCTGATCCATCTCCTCCATTACAGCAGCCTGGTCCATCTCCTCCATTACAGCAGCCTAGTCCATCTCCATTATAGCAGCCTGGTCCATCTCCTCCATTATAGCAGCCTGATTCATCTCCTCCATTATAGCAGCCTGGTCCATCTCCTCCATTACAGCAACCTGGTCCATCCTGACCCATGTCCTGATCCATCTCCTCCATTATAGCAGCCTGGTCCATCCTGACCCATGTCCTGAACCATCTCCTCCATTATAGCAGCCTGATCCATCACCTCCATTATAGCAGCCTGATCCATCTCCTCCATTACAGCAGCCTGGTGCATCCTAACCCATGTCCTGATCCATCTCCTCCATTATAGCAGCCTGGTCCATCTCCTCCATTACAGCAGCCTGATCCATCTCCTCCATTACAGCAGCCTGGTGCATCCTAACCCATGTCCTGATCCATCTCCTCCATTACAGCAGCCTGGTCCATCTCCATTATAGCAGCCTGGTCCATCTACTCCATTATAGCAGCCTGATTCATCTACTCCATTATAGCAGCCTGATCCATCTCCTCCATTACAGCAGCCTGGTCCATCTCCTCCATTACAGCAGCCTAGTCCATCTCCATTATAGCAGCCTGGTCCATCTACTCCATTATAGCAGCCTGATTCATCTACTCCATTACAGCAGCCTGATCCATCTCCTCCATTACAGCAGCCTGGTCCATCCTGACCCATGTCCTGATCCATCTCCTCCACTATAGCAGCCTGATCCATCTCTTCCATTACAGCAGCCTGATCCATCTCCTCCATTACAGCAGCCTGGTCCATCCTGACCCATGTCCTGATCCATCGCCTCCATTACAGCAGCCTGATCCATCTCCACCATTATAGCAGCCTGATCCATCTCCTCCATTACAGCAGCCTGGTCCATCCTAACCCATGTCCTGATCCATCTCCTCCATTACAGCAGCCTGATCCATCTCCTCCATTATAGCAGCCTGATCCATCCCCTCCATTACAGCAGCCTGGTGCATCCTAACCCATGTCCTGATCCATCTCCTCCATTATAGCAGCCTGGTCCATCTCCTCCATTACAGCAGCCTGATCCATCTCCTCCATTACAGCAGCCTGGTGCATCCTAACCCATGTCCTGATCCATCTCCTCCATTACAGCACCCTGATCCATCCCCTCCATTACAGCAGCCTGGTCCATCTCCTCCATTACAGCAGCCTGGTCCATCTCCTCCATTATAGCAGCCTGATCCATCTCCTCCATTACAGCAGCCTGTTTCATCTCCTCCATTACAGCAGCCTAGTCCATCTCCTCCATTATAGCAGCCTGATCCATCTCCTCCATTACAGCAGCCTGGTCCATCCTGACCCATGTCCTGATCCATCTCCTCCATTACAGCAGCCTGATCCATCTCCTCCATTATAGCAGCCTGGTCCATCCTGACCCATGTCCTGATCCATCTCCTCCATTACAGCAGCCTTATCCATCTCCTCCATTACAGCAGCCTGGTCCATCTCCTCTATTACAGCAGCCTGGTCCATCCTGACCCATGTCCTGATCCATCTCCTCCATTACAGCAGCCTGATCCATCTCCTCCATTACAGCAGCCTGGTCCATCTCCTCCATTACAGCAGCCTGATCCATCTCCTCCATTACAGCAGCCTGGTCCATCTCCTCCATTACAGCAGCCTGATCCATCTCCTCCATTATAGCAGCCTGGTCCATCCTGACCCATGTCCTGGTCCATCTCCTCCATTACAGCAGCCTGATCCATCTCCTCCATTACAGCAGCCTGGTCCATCTCCTCCATTGCAGCAGCCTGATCCATCTCCTCCATTACAGCAGCCTGGTCCATCTCCTCCATTACAGCGGCCTGATCCATCTCCTCCATTACAGCATTGATCTGCCTGGTGTCTTCAAAAGATACTGGAGGACAATGTGAACCCACTCACCCACACATCTAGCACACTGCCCTTTTTCTGAGGTGAAACACTCTGTCCCTCACTCACTACAGTGGAGAAACAAACAGATGGAGAGAGAGAGAGAGATATGGGGAGGGAGAAGAGAGAGAGAGAGAGATATAGGGGAGGGAGAAAGAGGGGGCTTCTGTCAGAGTTGCTGTGTGAACGCTCCCAGAATGACAATGCTGAAAGAGAGAGTGAGAGAGATATAATCTTCTCCCCATCTTTCACATCCCTCACTCATCCCACCTCTTATTTCCAAGTCTTTCTCTATTTTACCTGCCTTCTTTCCTCCTATTTCTGTCCTTCCCTCTCTGGGATGGTGCTGACTGCTCTCTCTCTCTCTCCCTCGCTCCCTCTCTCTCTCTCTCTCTCTCCCTCTCCCTCTCCCTCTCTCTCTCTCTCTCTCTCTCTCTCTCTCTCTCTCTCTCTCTCCCTCTCTCTCCCTCTCTGCCCCTACCTCTCTCTCTCTCTCTCTCTCTCTCTCTCTCTCTCTCTCATTCTTCTATACCTGTTATGTCTTGTTCTTCCTTCCACCTCCCTTTCCTATTTTTCTCTCTGGAATGGTGCTCCCTCCCTTCCTCTCTCTCTGCATCTTTTTCTCCCCCTCCTCTCTTCATCTTCTTGGAATAGCAATGCTCTCTCTCTCTCTCTCTCTCTCTGTATCGAGGGCTCCATACAGTGGTAGAGCGGTGAGAGAGAGAAAGGATGCAGAAAAGGGGGGTGGTGTGTGAAGTCAGAGAGAAGGGGATGAGGGTGGTGGTGTGTGAAGTCAGAGAGAAGGGGGTGAGGGTGGTGGTGTGTGAAGTCAGAGAGAAGGGGAGGAGGAAGGGGAGGAGGGGTGGTGTGTGAAGTCAGAGAGAAGGGGATGAGGGTGGTGGTGTGTGAAGTCAGAGAGAAGGGGATGAGGGTGGTGGTGTGTGAAGTCAGAGAGAAGGGGAGGAGGGTGGTGGTGTGTGAAGTCAGAGAGAAGGGGAGGAGGAAGGGGAGGAGGGGTGGTGTGTGAAATCAGAGAGAAGGGAAGGAGGGTGGTGGTGTGTGAAGTCAGAGAGAAGGGGAGGAGGGTGGTGGTGTGTGAAGTCAGAGAGAAGGGGAGGAGGAAGGGGAGGAGGGGTGGTGTGTGAAGTCAGAGAGAAGGGGATGAGGGTGGTGGTGTGTGAAGTCAGAGAGAAGGGGAGGAGGGGTGGTGTGTGAAGTCAGAGAGAAGGGGAGGAGGGTGGTGTGTGAAGGCAGAGAGAAGGGGACGAGGGTGCTGGTGTGTGAAGGCAGAGAGAAGGGGATGAGGGTGGTGGTGTGTGAAGTCAGAGAGAAGGGGAGGAGGGGTGGTGTGTGAAGGCAGAGAGAAGGGGAGGAGGAAGGGGAGGAGGGGTGGTGTGTGAAGCCAGAGAGAAGGGGATGAGGGTGGTGGTGTGTGAAGTCAGAGAGAAGGGGATGAAGGTGGTGGTGTGTGAAGTCAGAGAGAAGGGGAGGAGGAAGGGGAGGAGGGGTGGTGTGTGAAGTCAGAGAGAAGGGGATGAGGGTGGTGGTGTGTGAAGTCAGAGAGAAGGGGATGAGGGTGGTGGTGTGTGAAGTCAGAGAGAAGGGAGGAGGGTGGTGGTGTGTGAAGTCAGAGAGAAGGGGAGGAGGAAGGGGAGGAGGGGTGGTGTGTGAAATCAGAGAGAAGGGAAGGAGGGTGGTGGTGTGTGAAGTCAGAGAGAAGGGGAGGAGGGTGGTGGTGTGTGAAGTCAGAGAGAAGGGGAGGAGGAAGGGGAGGAGGGGTGGTGTGTGAAGTCAGAGAGAAGGGGATGAGGGTGGTGGTGTGTGAAGTCAGAGAGAAGGGGAGGAGGGGTGGTGTGTGAAGTCAGAGAGAAGGGGAGGAGGGTGGTTTGTGAAGGCAGAGAGAAGGGGACGAGGGTGCTGGTGTGTGAAGGCAGAGAGAAGGGGATGAGGGTGGTGGTGTGTGAAGTCAGAGAGAAGGGGAGGAGGGGTGGTGTGTGAAGGCAGAGAGAAGGGGAGGAGGAAGGGGAGGAGGGGTGGTGTGTGAAGGCAGAGAGAAGGGGAGGAGGAAGGGGAGGAGGGGTGGTGTGTGAAGTCAGAGATAAGGGGAGGAGGGGGTGATGTGTGAAAGCAGAGAGAAGGGGGGGAGGGGGTGGTGTGTGAAGACAGAGAGAAGGGGACGAGGGTGGTGGTGTGGGAAGGCAGAGAGAAGGTGAGGAGGGTGTGGGTGTGGGAAGGCAGAGAGAAGGGGGGGAGGGGTGGTGTGTGAAGACAGAGAGAAGGGGACGAGGGTGGTGGTGTGGGAAGGCAGAGAGAAGGTGAAGAGGGTGTGTGTGTGGGAAGGCAAAGAGAAGGGGAGGAGGGGGTGGTGTGTGAAGGCAGAGAGAAGGGGAGGAGGGTGGGGGTGTGGGAAGGCAGAGAGAAGGGGATGAGGGGGGTGGTGTGTGAAGACAGAGAGAAGGGGATGAGGGGGGTGGTGTGTGAAGGCAGAGAGTAGGGAAGGAAGGGGGTGTGTTGCTGGGGCTTCCTGCGGGGTTGCCGTGTGAACGCTCTCTGAATGACAATGCTGCTCTCTCAGTGTTGCTCGATGCTACCACCAGGGCCTCCACACACACACACACACACACACACACACACACACACACACACACACACACACACACACACACACACACACACACACACACACTCTCTATATATTGTAGGGTACACTGTTACTGTACTGCTGCATGCATCTTTCCATACATGCATTGTGGCTGCCTGGTGCTGGTATACACATCTACACATCTACACATCTACACATATACACACATACACACATCTACACATCTACACACATACACACATCTACACATCTACACACATACACACATCTACACATCTACACACATACACATATACACATACACATCTACACATGTAGACATCTACACATCTACACATACACCCACATACACATCTACACATCTACACATCTACACATATACACACATACACACATACACATCTACACATATACACATATACACATCTACACATCTACACATATACACACATATACACATATACACATCTACACATCTACACATATACACACATATACACACATACACATACATACACACATCAAATCAAATCAAATTTTATTTGTCACATACACATGGTTAGCAGATGTTAATGCGAGTGTAGCGAAATGCTTGTGCTTCTAGTTCCGACAGTGCAGTAATAACCAACAAGTAATCTAACTAACAATTCCATATACACATATACACACATACACACACATACATACATATATACACATATACACACATATACACACCTATACACATACACACAAACGGAATAGAATATAAATATACACTGTGTACAAAACATTAAGAATGCTTGAGCGTGAAAAATCCCAGCAGTGTTGCAGTTCTTGACACAAACCGGTGTGCCTGGCACCTACTACCATACCCCATTCAAAGGCACTTAAATCTTTTGTCTTGCCCATTCACCCTCTGAATGGCACACATACACAATCCATGTCTCAAAAATGTACCTTAACAGACTGATAAATTCATTTACAATATCATTCCAAAGATTCCTAGCTATCCAAACAATCCCATAGCACATTAAAATGCATCAATAACAAGCGGTCAAAGTGAATTAACTTTATTGATAACGAAGTTATTTCGGAGAGAGGATTCTGATAGGGATGATAAGGTAACGATGCATTCACACAAATTAGGCTTGCACCCCAAATGGCAAACTATTTAGTGCCCGACTTTTGAGTTCTGGTCAAAAGTAGGGCACTATGTAGGGAATAAGGTGCCATTTTGGGCGCATTCCAGCGCAGGCAGGTCACTCGTTATGCAAGTCAGTATTCGACCGTCCATCCATGTCTTAGGATGTCGGGAGATGACTACTAGCCACTACGGGTAACAGTGAGTGCTGTTACCTTCAAGTAGACACTGGATTTGCTCCCAAACCTTAACCCTAACCTTAACCATTCAGACTTAATGCCTAACCTTAACCCTAACCTTAACCATTCAGACTTAATGCCTAACCGTAACCCTTACCTTAACCATTCAGAGTTAATGCCTAACCTTAACCCTTACCTTAACCATTCAGACTTAATGCCTAACCTTAACCCTTACCTTAACCATTCAGAGTTAATGCCTAACCTTAACCCTTACCTTAACCATTCAGACTTAATGCCTAACCTTAACCATTACCTTAACCATTCAGAGTTAATTCCTAAACTTAACCTTGGAATGATACAGCGAAGTAACCAAACACGTTTGCATCAATTTTGACATTTTACGTTTGAGAAACATGGATGAACGTGTAATTCTGACGTGAGACTGTGAGATCTTGTTGGCCCAGAGATGAAAGGAACACAGTGGATTTTTAATACAATGATTGTATTGCTGAGTTTAAGTTTATTTATTTAGCTTATATTCATATTGACTGTTTAGATCTATATATGATGTGTCACAATGTTTTTACACGTTGAGATGGGTATTATTCTGCATGTTCATGTTAAGATTGTGAGTTTGTTTTTCATACAGGTGCTTAACTATTCTGTGTCACCATCCTAACACGAGACAGACAGACTGACAGACTGACACAGATAGAGAGAGAGAGAGAGAGATTATTTTGCCATTCTTCCCTCCTTATTATCCTCTGTTTCACACGCTAAATAACTTAGAAAGAGATTCCCATCTCATCTACCATCCTTAGAGTCCGTTTTGGTTGGTCGTTTTCTGTGATCGTTCAAGCATAACGATACCCGCCTCTTCTCTCCCCTCCTCTCCTTTCCTTTCCTCTCCCCTCCTCCCCTTTCCTCTCCCCTCCTCCCCTTTCCTCTCCTCTCCCCTCCTCTCCCCTCCTCTCCTTTCCTTTCCTCTCCCCTCCTCTCCTTTCCTCTCCCCTCCTCCCCTTTCCTCTCCCCTCCTCCCCTTTCCTCTCCTCTCCCCTCCTCTCCCCTCCTCTCCTTTCCTTTCCTCTCCCCTCCTCTCCTTTCCTCTCCCCTCCTCCCCTTTCCTCTCCCCTCCTCCCCTTTCCTCTCCTCTCCCCTCCTCTCCTTTCCTTTCATCTCCCCTCCTCCCCTTTCCTCTCCCCTCCTCCCCTTTCCTCTCCCCTCCTCCCCTTTCCTCTCCCCTCCTCTCCCTTCCTCTCCTCTACTTCCCCCTCCTCCCCTCTTCCCCGCCCCTTCCCGACACTCGCACTCTCTGGCGCTTACAGGACGGCCTCTCTCTCGGTTCCATCAGCGGGAACCGGGCTGTTTATTGTGTCAGTAACGCGCGTGGTGCCCGTTAGCCACTGACAACCGAGAATGTGAACCGATGGCCATGATGACGAATATATAGTGCTTCACCTGGCGTTTTAGAGAGCTGAGTCGGACCCTGTTTGCCAGTGTATTTAAAGGATTAATTGGTATGGATCCAAAGCCTCACGTGATCCAAGTATAGCGAGATACAGTCAGAATCACGTCATGATCAGTGGTCTTTGGATGAGTGTAGGTAGGCTACACTCTATTTAGGCTAAGTGCAGTGCGGCTCACTAGTCTCAATTAAAAATGAATGCAGTTCTAAGTTATTCTTTCAGAACCATGGAGAGCTCACGTGGTGCTGATGCAACATTTAACTTTCCTCTGTATCTTAGGCCATATAGCCTAAAAAATTCAAAATTTGTCATACTGTCTCATTCACAGCATTCAGGAATCTGTGTCGCTGTTTTCAGAACCATGGACAGCTCCGGTGGGAGTGAAATCGCTGTGGACTTTTCCCAACCCTCAAGAGATGATGCTTTCAACAGTTAGCAAATGATCATGATTCACCTTATTCAGGAGTAGGCTAGGCCATTATTTCAGCACCACAGACAGCTCCCGCGTGGCTGTGGGGTGGCAGGTAGCCTAGTGGAGCTTTGAACTAGTAACCGAAAGGTTGCAAGATCGAATCCCCGAGCAGAACTCTGTCGTTCTGCCCCTGAACAAGGCAGTTAACCCACTGTTCCTAGACCAGTTAACCCACTGTTCCTAGACCAGTTAACCCACTGTTCCTAGGACGTCATTGAAAATAAGAAATTGTTCTCAACTGACTTGCCAAGTTAAATAAAGGAAAAATAAAACAAAGAACCTAGAAGTAAAACAACCTCTCTTCAATTCTCTGTTCTCATTCTGGAGCCAGGGACTAACGGACAATTCTGTCCAATAAAACACTTTTGAAAAGAATCCCATTCGTTGAAACTCTCGGGTTCAGTCAGTTCCTCTGTATTTCTCGTCTCTCTTGGATTTTGGAAAGGCGACAGCATGGGTTTATTTAGCGCGAGCAAACAGCTTGCGAGCGGCAGCTCTGGGCATACACCTCCAAAAGCTTCTCAGATGCACGTGCCAGGCCGACAGACGGTCCTGATGAGTGGAGGGTTCGGTAACATAAAAATATTAAAATATATCTACTGAGAACGCCTCTGCCCCACATAAATTGTCCTAAAAAATGAAAGGTAGGCCCTTTCCTTACCTAACAGCGCAATTGTGGATAACTAAGTCTATGCTTGCAGACTCCACAGAATTCATAAACTGACACATACAGTATACTAGGTTACAGTAACTGGTTTGCTCCAGTAACTGGTACTCCCTCAACATTAGCCATAACTCACAGTAGGCCTACTATTGGTCACCAGTCACAGGATGGTAGTAGAGCTAGGCTGCAGTACTCCCTCAACATTAGCCATAACTCACAGTAGACCTACTATTGGTCACCAGTCACAGGATGGTAGTAGAGCTAGGCTGCAGTACTCCCTCAACATTAGCCATAACTCACAGTAGGCCTACTATTGGTCACCAGTCACAGGATGGTAGTAGAGCTAGGCTGCAGTACTCCCTCAACATTAGCCATAACTCACAGTAGGCCTACTATTGGTCACCAGTCGAAGTCACAGCAGGATGTTGTGAAGTGTATTGCAGTATTTGTTAAATGCACTTTAAATACATTTTGATTGTATTTTATTTTGTAGAATAGAGCTAGCTACTCCCTCTTCTGGCTACACAGGTGTACAAAATAACCATAACACACAGTAGACATATTAGGCTACTAAGCTACACCTACAGGCTATACATTACATTAGCTTTGGGTTGATGTAGCCTAATACACCCAATATAAACCTCAATATATACCCCAATACCCTGTATGTAGCCTAATATATACCAATACCCTGTATGTAGCCTAATATATACCCCAATACCCTGTATGTAGCCTAATATATACCAATACCCTGTATGTAGCCTAATATATACCCCAATACCCTGTATGTAGCCTAATATATACCAATACCCTGTATGTAGCCTAATTTATACCCCAATACCCTGTATGTAGCCTAATATATAACCCAATACCCTGCATGTAGACTAATACACCTAATTTATACCCCAATACCCTGTATGTAGCCTAATATATAACCCAATACACTGTATGTAGCCTAATATATACCCCAATACCCTGTATGTAGCCTAATATATAACCCAATACCCTGTATGTAGCCTAATATATACCCCAATACCCTGTATGTAGCCTAATTTATACCCCAATACCCTGTATGTAGCCTAATATATAACCCAATACCCTGCATGTAGACTAATACACCTAATTTATACCCCAATACCCTGTATGTAGCCTAATATATAACCCAATACCCTGTATGTAGCCTAATATATACCAATACCCTGTATGTAGCCTAATATATACCCCAATACCCTGTATGTAGCCTAATATATACCAATACCCTGTATGTAGCCTAATATATACCAATACCCTGTATGTAGCCTAATTTATACCCCAATACCCTGTATGTAGCCTAATATATACCAATACCCTGTATGTAGCCTAATATATAACCCAATACCCTGTATGTAGCCTAATATATAACCCAATACCCTGTATGTAGCCTAATATATACCAATACCCTGTATGTAGCCTAATATATACCAATACCCTGTATGTAGCCTAATTTATACCCCAATACCCTGTATGTAGCCTAATATATACCAATACCCTGTATGTAGCCTAATATATAACCCAATACCCTGTATGTAGCCTAATATATAACCCAATACCCTGTATGTAGCCTAATATATACCAATACCCTGTATGTAGCCTAATATATACCAATACCCTGTATGTAGCCTAATTTATACCCCAATACCCTGTATGTAGCCTAATATATACCAATACCCTGTATGTAGCCTAATATATACCAATACCCTGTATGTAGCCTAATTTATACCCCAATACCCTGTATGTAGCCTAATATATACCAATACCCTGTATGTAGCCTAATATATACCCAATACCCTGCATGTAGACTAATACACCTAATATATACCCCAATACCCTGCATGTAGACTAATACACCTAATATATACCCCAATACCCTGTATGTAGCCTAATATATACCCAATACCCTGCATGTAGACTAATACACCTAATATATACCCCAATACCCTGCATGTAGACTAATATATACCCAATACCCTGTATGTAGCCTAATATATACCAATACCCTGTATGTAGCCTAATATATACCAATACCCTGTATGTAGCCTAATATATACCAATACCCTGTATGTAGCCTAATAGATACCCCAATACCCTGTATGTAGCCTAATACACCTAATATATGCCCCAATACCCTGTATGTAACCTAATATATACCCCAATACCCTGTATGTAGCCTAATATATACCCCAATACCCTGTATGTAGCCTAATATATACCCCAATACCCTGTATGTAGCCTAATATATACAAATACCCTGTATGTAGCCTAATATATACCAATACCCTGTATGTAGCCTAATATATACCAATACCCTGTATGTAGCCTAATATATACCAATACCCTGTATGTAGCCTAATTTATACCCCAATACCCTGTATGTAGCCTAATATATAACCCAATACCCTGCATGTAGACTAATACACCTAATTTATACCCCAATACCCTGTATGTAGCCTAATATATAACCCAATACCCTGTATGTAGCCTAATACACCTAATATATGCCCCAATACCCTGTATGTAGCCTAATATATACCCCAATACCCTGTATGTAGCCTAATATATGCCCCAATATCCTGTATGTAGCCTAATACACCCAATATATACCCCAATACCCCATATGTAGCCAAATACACCCAATATATACCCCAATACCCCATATATAGCCAAATACACCCAATATATACCCCAATACCCCATATGTAGCCAAATACACCCAATATATACCCCAATACCCCATATATAGCCAAATACACCCAATATATACCCCAATACCCCATATGTAGCCTAAAACACCTAATATATACCCCAATATATACGCCAATAAACCGTCTGTAGCCTAATATATACCCTAATACACTGTCTATAGCCTAATATATGCCCCAATACCCCGTATGTAGCCTAATATATACCAATATATACCCCAATATCCTGTATGTAGCCTAATACACCTAATATATACCCCAATATATTCCCCAATACCCCGTATCTCTCTCTCTCTCTCCATCGCATTACAGTATGTGTAAATAGCGAAAAGGGCAAATTGGACTGGGTACGGTTTATGGTGCTGGTGCTTTTGACACTTGGCGTCGTGTAGAGCCAGAGCCAGAGGGAAGAGCCATGAGCAGCTTGCTTCTCCATCTTGCTGCTTGGATAGTTACCGGAGAGCTACCGGATAACGGATAAGTGAATCGGGGCGGGTGGCTCGAGGCACATCATGTGCTGCTGCAAAGCTTGGCCAGAGATTTGAGGACGGCGCTCCCGTAGCATTAAATTGATCAGATGCCCTACTCTAGCTCAACCTGCCAGCTGATCGCATAGAAGGAAAGCAAGCTCTCTCTCTCACTGACTCACTCCCTCTCTCTCCCTCCCTCTCCCTATCTCTCTCACTGACTCACTCTCTCACACGCACTTGCTCAAGCTCCCCGGATTTTTCAGTCTCCAAGGCATGCAGATCTCCAAGACCATATAGCCTTCGGACCGAACGTTACCGCGAGTGACAGAGCGTTTCCCCCGAGGGCGAGGTGAAAAGAAAAAGGGAAAGCATACCGTACCGGCGGGCGGGCGGCGTGGGCTTTGCTTTTTGGTTTGGGGGAGCGTCGAGCTTGGGGGGGGGGGGTGTGATGGAGGCAAAGCGGTACCTTGGCTGCGCCCGCGCCTTGCCTGGTGGCGGAGAAGACACGAGCTGCTACTAGAGTGAGAATCCAACTGACCGCGCGTCAGCCGCTGTAGCTGTCGGTCGACGTCTCCTGCACAGAACGGATGATGCCACTTCTTCACACGGCCGTTTTCACCTCATCCATTTTAGGATTCTATTCACACATTCGGATTCTTCTCCGAACCTTGGAATATAGATGATTAGCGTGGCATAGATTTTTCTCTTTTCTCCTCCCTCCCTTCCCCTTATTTTTATGTAAAGGAGAGAAAGGGAAGACCAAGACTCGGGACAGCCTGTTTTCATAGACTATAGACTGTATTTTCAACATCTCCAAACGCATGCTCTCTTGCTCACGCCCCAACCTGAGCACCACGGCTTCTTGCTTTGAGAGAGAGAGAAAAACTAAAATCACTAAATATCAACAAATGTGACTTAGGGTTAGGTTTTAGGAAAGCCCTATCGGCGCCATTTGAGGATAAGCCAACATAGAGGAGGCATACGGCTGGATTTGGCTATTGCTTGTCTCTACTATAGGCTATCAAACATTGCGGATGGTACTGAAAATGATTAATTATTAAGGATTTTTGCCCGTTTTCTATTCTCGGCTATTTTTATCTCCAACGAGGACAAGACAACTGCAGATCCTCTCAAGCTGAACTACTGGAGGAAAAGACGCAGTATATATATAATGTAGGCTAGTTATTTAGAAATGATTGTTAGATTTAATTAATCACCTTGCTGTCATCCATAGCTTATTATTGCATAGGATTAGGGCTAAATGTATGGATTTGTATACCTAGTGAATGAGGATTCTGTCCTCCTCCAATGAAACACATCAAGGATGCCATCCTCCTCTTTCAATGAGATAAAAAAAAGACATTGATATTTTTGAAATTCATTTTGGGAATAGCTTCTTACATCATCAATAGGCTAAGATTGCGATTTTTAACCACGAACTGCTCTCGCCTGGAACAACAAACCACGCCACCACCTCTCTCTCTCCCACATCACCCACCCGTTCTCCATTTCCACTCTAAGCACACACAGCGAGAGAAGTGAAGCCACCGTTTGCTCTCTCTCCTCTCCTCAACTCCCCCCCCCTCTCTCCAATGGAGGTGTCTTGGCCGTGAAGACCTGCTAGAGTGAGAGAGTATTGTAGACCTATAGACTAACAGACAGACCGACAGACCGACAGAACGACAGAAAGACTCACTGCCACCTATAGGTTCTGCATGTGTGTTTCCTCCGGAGATCGATGGGGTGTAATGTGGAACGATCACTGTGACTATCCTCTCTGGTTCTTAACGATCGCCGTCTGGTCTCCCCACTCCCTACAGAATGGCACGCTTCGGTGACGAGGTGCCGAACCGAGGAGGTGGAGGAGGCGGAGGTGGAAGTGGAGGCGGTGGCAATGCCGGTCCTCTGGGGGCCCCTGGCCGTGGCGGGAGTCGGCAAGGCGGACCCCCGGGGGGCCAGCGTGTGTACAAGCAGTCGATGGCCCAGCGGGCCCGGACTATGGCTCTGTACAACCCGATCCCGGTCCGACAAAGCTGCTTTACACTCAACCGCTCTCTCTTCATCTTCAGTGAGGACAACTTTGTGAGAAAAGCTGCCAAAAAGATTACTGAATGGCCATATCCTTTCATAACCTAATGGTGAACTATCATATCAGATCGAATGGATTTAAGGTACTGTACAAATGTGTGTTGTGTGCTGTTGTGTGTTAGGCCTATGTGTTGTGTGTTAGGCCTATGTGTTGTGTTGTGTGGGATTGTGTGTTAGGCCTATGTGTTGTGTGTTAGGCCTATGTGTTGTGTTGTGTGGGATTGTGTGTTAGGCCTATGTGTTGTGTTGTGTGGGATTGTGTGTTAGGCCTATGTGTTGTGTTGTGTGGTGTTGTGTGTTAGGCCTATGTGTTGTGTTGTGTGGTGTTGTGTGTTAAGCCTATGTGTTGTGTTGTGTGGTGTTGTGTGTTAGGCCTATGTGTTGTGTTGTGTGGGATTGTGTGTTAGGCCTATGTGTTGTGTTGTGTGGGGTTGTGTGTTAGGCCTATGTGTTGTGTTGTGTGGTGTTGTGTGTTAGGCCTATGTGTTGTGTTGTGTGGGGTTGTGTGTAAGGCCTATGTGTTGTGGTGTTAAGCCTATGTGCTGCGGTGTTAGGCCTATGTGTTATGGTATTAGGCCTATGTGTTGTGTTGTGGTGTTAGACCTATGTGTTGTGTTGTTAGGCCTATGTGTTGTGTTGCAGTGTTAGGCCTCCTATGTGTTGCGGTGTTAGGCCTATGTGTTGTGTTGCGGTGTTAGGCCAAAGTGTTGTGGTGTTAGGCCTCCTATGTGTTGTGGTGTTAGGCCTGTGTGTTGTGTTGTGGTGTTAGGCCTATATGTTGTGGTGTTAGGCCTATGTGTTGTGTTGTGGTGTTAGGCCTCCTATGTGTTGTGGTGTTAGGCCTATGTGTTGTGTTGTGGTGTTAGGCCTCCTATGTGTTGTGGTGTTAGGCCTATGTGTTGTGGTGTTAGGCTTATGTGTTGTGTTGTGGTGTTAGGCCTATGTGTTGTGTTGCGGTGTTAGGCCTCCTATGTGTTGTGGTGTTAGACCTATGTGTTGTGGTGTTAGACCTATGTGTTGTGGTGTTAGACCTATGTGTTGTGTTGCGGTGTTAGGCCTATGTGTTGTGTTGTGGTGTTAGGCCTCCTATGTGTTGTGGTGTTAGGCCTATGTGTTGTGGTGTTAGGTCTATGTGTTGTGGTGTTTGGACTATGTGTTGTGGTGTTAGGTCTATGTGTTGTGGTGTTTGGACTATGTGTTGTGGTGTTAGGTCTATGTGTTGTGGTGTTTGGACTATGTGTTGTGTTGCGGTGTTAGGCCTATGTGTTGCGGTGTTAGGCCTATGTGTTGTGGTGTTAGGTCTATGTGTTGTGGTGTTTGGACTATGTGTTGTGTTGTGGTGTTAGGTCTATGTGTTGTGTTGTGGTGTTAGGTCTATGTGTTGCTGTGTTAGGCCTATGTGTTAGGTCTATGTGTTGTGGTGTTATTTCTATGTGTTGTGGTGTTTGGACTATGTGTTGTGTTGTGGTGTTAGGCCTATGTGTTGTGGTGTTAGGCCTATGTGTTGTGGTGTTTGGACTATGTGTTGTGTTGCGGTGTTAGGCCTATGTGTTGTGGTGTTAGGCCTATGTGTTGTGGTGTTAGGTCTATGTGTTGTGTTGCGGTGTGTTGGTTGGTTGGGCCATAGGGCTAGAGTTAATACAACAGTTTAATGCCATATACAGCAGTCCAATTGGACTTAAGATACTGTACTGTTGGGTTGTGTGGTGTGTGGTACATACAGGTCTATCATATGCTATGTGTTGTGGTGTGTGGTACATCCAGGTCTATCATATGCTATGTGTTGTGGTGTGTGGTACATCCAGGTCTATGATATGTTTTGTGGTGTGTGTTACATCCAGGTCTATGATATGTTATGTGTTGTGGTGTGTGGTACATCCAGGTCTATGACATGTTATGTGGTGTGATGTGTGGTACATCCAGGTCTATGATATGTTATGTGTTGTGGTGTGTGGTACATCCAGGTCTATGATATGTTATGTGTTGGGTTGGTTGGACCTTGCAGAGTTGTGATATGAATTGATGAATGATAATATAGGTCTATGAAATGAATAAGACGTCAACTGGAACTGGGTTTGGGTGGTTGGAACTGGGTTTGGGTGGTTGGGTGGTTAGAACTGGGTTTGGGTGGTTGGGTGGTTGGAACTGGGTTTGGGTGGTTGGGTGGTTGGAACTGGGTTTGGGTTGTTGGGTGGTTGGAACTGGGTTTGGGTGGTTGGAACTGGGTTTGGGTTGTTGGGTGGTTGGAACTGGGTTTGGGTGGTTGGGTGGTTGGAACTGGGTTTGGGTGGTAGGGTGGTTGGAACTGGGTTTGGGTGGTTGGAACTGGGTTTGGGTGGTTGGAGCTGGGGTTGGGTGGTTGGAACTGGGTTTGGGTGGTTGGAACTGGGATTGGGTGGTTGGAACTGGGTTTGGGTGGTTGGAACATAGTGTGAAGGAGGACTGTGAGGAGGATGATGATGAACATAGTGTGAAGGAGGACTGTGAGGAGGAGGATGATGAACATAGTGTGAAGGAGGACTGTGAGGAGGATGATTATGAACATAGTGTGAAGGAGGACTGTGAGAAGGATGATGATGAACATAGTGTGAAGGAGGACTGTGAGGAGGAGGAGGAGGATGAACATAGTGTGAAGGAGGACTGTGAGGAGGATGATGAATATAGTGTGAAGGAGGACTGTGAGGAGGAGGAGGATGATGAATATAGTGTGAAGGAGGACAGTGAGGAGGATGATGATGAACATAGTGTGAAGGAGGACTGTGAGGAGGATGATGATGAACATAGTGTGAAGGAGGACTGTGAGGAGGATGATTATGAACATAGTGTGAAGGAGGACTGTGAGAAGGATGATGATGAACATAGTGTGAAGGAGGACTGTGAGGAGGAGGAGGATGAACATAGTGTGAAGGAGGACTGTGAGGAGGATGATGAATATAGTGTGAAGGAGGACTGTGAGGAGGATGATGAACATAGTGTGAAGGAGGACTGTGAGGAGGATGATGATGAACATAGTGTGAAGGAGGACTGTGAGGAGGATGATTATGAACATAGTGTGAAGGAGGACTGTGAGGAGGAGGAGGATGATGAACATAGTGTGAAGGAGGACTGTGAGGAGGATGATGATGAACATAGTGAGAAGGAGGACTGTGAGGAGGATGATGAACATAGTGTGAAGGACGACTGTGAGGAGGATGATGATGAACATAGTGTGAAGGAGGACTGTGAGGAGGATGATGAACATAGTGTGAAGGAGGACTGTGAGGAGGATGATTATGAACATAGTGTGAAGGAGGACTGTGAGGAGGAGGAGGATGATGAACATAGTGTGAAGGAGGACTGTGAGGAGGATGATGAACATAGTGAGAAGGAGGACTGTGAGGAGGATGATGAACATAGTGTGAAGGAGGACTGTGAGGAGGATGATGAACATAGTGTGAAGGAGGACTGTGAGGAGGAGGATGATGAACATAGTGTGAAGGAGGACTGTGAGGAGGAGGAGGAGGATGAACATAGTGTGAAGGAGGACTGTGAGGAGGATGATGAACATAGTGTGAAGGAGGACTGTGAGGAGGATGATGATGAACATAGTGTGAAGGAGGACTGTGAGGAGGAGGATGATGAACATAGTGTGAAGGACGACTGTGAGGAGGATGATGATGAACATAGTGTGAAGGAGGACTGTGAGGAGGAGGAGGATGATGAACATAGTGTGAAGGAGGACTGTGAGGAGGAGGATGATGATGAACATAGTGTGAAGGAGGACTGTGAGGAGGATGATGATGAACATAGTGTGAAGGACGACTGTGAGGAGGATGATGATGAACATAGTGTGAAGGAGGACTGTGAGGAGGATGATGATGAACATAGTGTGAAGGAGGACTGTGAGGAGGAGGAGGAGGATGAACATAGTGTGAAGGAGGACTGTGAGGAGGAGGATGATGATGAACATAGTGTGAAGGAGGACTGTGAGGAGGATGATGATGAACATAGTGTGAAGGACGACTGTGAGGAGGATGATGATGAACATAGTGTGAAGGAGGACTGTGAGGAGGAGGAGGATGATGAACATAGAAAAAAACTTGTTAGGAATTGAAATAAAGAAGCGAACGACAGACTCTCTGTCTCTCTTTCTCTACATAATTAGCTCTCTCCGCCCCTTACTCTCTGGTTTTGACTAGATGGTATACAGCTACAGTCAGATTTAACTTTTCGTAGCAGGTCTGGAGAACTTACACAGAAGGTTAGGACATTTATTTAGCAGGTCTGGAGAACTTACACAGAAGGTTAGGACATTTATTTAGCAGGTCAGGAGAACTTACACAGCAGGTTAGGACATTTATTTAGCAGGTTAGGAGAACTTACACAGAAGGTTAGGACATTTATTTAGCAGGTTAGGAGAACTTACACAGAAGGTTAGGACATTTATTTAGCAGGTCAGGAGAACTTACACAGAAGGTTAGGACATTTATTTAGCAGGTTAGGAGAACTTACACAGAAGGTTAGGACATTTATTTAGCAGGTCAGGAGAACTTACACAGAAGGTTAGGACATTTATTTAGCAGGTCAGGAGAACTTACACAGAAGGTTAGGACATTTATTTAGCAGGTCAGGAGAACTTACACAGAAGGTTAGGACATTTATTTAGCAGGTTAGGAGAACTTACACAGCAGGTTAGGACATTTATTTAGCAGGTTAGGAGAACTTACACAGAAGGTTAGGACATTTATTTAGCAGGTCAGGAGAACTTACACAGAAGGTTAGGACATTTATTTAGCAGGTCAGGAGAACTTACACAGCAGGTTAGGACATTTATTTAGCAGGTCAGGAGAACTTACACAGAAGGTTAGGACATTTATTTAGCAGGTCAGGAGAACTTACACAGCAGGTTAGGACATTTATTTAGCAGGTCAGGAGAACTTACACAGAAGGTTAGGACATTTATTTAGCAGGTTAGGAAAAGGGTTAGGGTTAGCTAAAATGCAAAAAATGCTCCCCGACATGCAACTTTTTGACATAACCCTCCTATCCATCTCCCCCTCTCCCCTGTCATCTCCCTCCCTCCCTCCCTCCCTCCCTCCCTGTCATCTCCCTCCTTCATCTCTCTCTCCCTTTTGCTCTCTCCCTTGTCTCTCTCTACCTCTCTTTCTTCCTCCACTTCCCCTCTTCCCCCCCTCTTCCTCACTCTTTGTCTCACATGATGAAAGTGAATGTGGCCAAAACACACCCAGGACGTGTGAAAACCACACAGACGACTAGAGAGAGGAACAGATGGTGTCAGAGAGAGATGGAGAGAGAGAGGGAGGGGAAAGAGAGAGAGATAGTGGGAATGCGGGAGGGAGAGTGAGAGGGAGGGGTAAGAGAGAGAGATAGTGGGAATGCGGGAGGGAGGGAGAGGGAGGGGAAAGAGAGAGAGATAGTGGGAATGCGGGAGGGAGGGAGAGGGAGGGGAAAGAGAGAGAGATGGTGGGAATGCGGGAGGGAGGGAGAGAGAGAGGGAGGGGAGAGGGAGATAGTGGGAATGCGGGAGGGAGGGAGAGTGAGAGGGAGGGGAAAGAGAGAGAGATGGTGGGAATGCGGGAGGGAGGGAGAGGGAGGGGAAGAGAGAGAGATAGTGGGAATGCGGGAGGGAGGGTCAGTGACAGGGAGGGAGGGGAAAGAGAGAGAGATAGTGGGAATGCGGGAGGGAGGGTCAGTGACAGGGAGGGAGGGGAAAGAGAGAGAGATAGTGGGAATGCGGGAGGGAGGGAGAGAGAGGGAGGGGAAAGAGAGAGAGATAGTGGGAATGCGGGAGGGAGTAAGAGGGAGGGGAAAGAGAGAGAGAGATAGTGGGAATGCGGGAGGGAGGGAGAGTGAGTGAGAGGGAGGGGAAAGAGAGAGAGATAGTGGGAATGCGGGAGGGAGGGAGAGGGAGGGGAAAGAGAGAGATAGTGGGAATGCGGGAGGGAGGGAGAGTGAGAGGGAGGGAGGGGAAAGAGTGAGAGATAGTGGGAATGCGGGAGAGAGGGAGAGGGAGGGGTAAGAGAGAGAGAGATAGTGGGAATGCGGGAGGGAGGGAGAGTGAGTGAGAGGGAGGGGAAAGAGAGAGAGATAGTGGGAATGCGGGAGGGAGGGAGAGTGAGAGGGAGGGGAAAGAGAGAGATAGCTAGAAAGAGCAGACTGATGCATGGTGTTAGGTCATTAATACCGTTACAATTCAAGTGTGTGGAGTTGAACGACGAGTGATTCAATCAATCGGCACTTTTTTCAGACACTATAAAGATGATTGTTATGCAAATGAATATGTACAACAGACAGACACACAAACCCTGGTCTCTGCCTGTGGCCCATAAAGATGGTGTCTAAGTCTTGTCTGTCTGGTGCAGAGCACAGATCAGTCACAGCTGACAGAGACCCTGGTGTGTACACGTGCGGCAGGTGATACAGTAACACCTGTTCAGCACGATCAATTACCTCGGGGAGGCACACACCACACACACACACACACACACACACACATACACACACACACACACGGTGCGGTCAGCCCACTGCCTGGCACTGTTCAGAAAGATTCACCATTTGGGTCATTCACGCTTCAGTGTGCAATCACGAACACACTGTCTCACGTGATGCTCCCTCCATCTCTCTGTCTCTCTCTCTCTCTCTGGCTCTCACTGTCTTCTTCCTGGGGACAAGCTGTAGCTTGAAATCCGTGTATGTTTGCCTCCTGAGGGCCTCGGTGACAGAAGAGGGGACAGAGAGGAGAGATAGAGGAGACAGAGGGGAAATGTCCAGAAATGGTAGATAGTGTAGACATTGTATAATTAAGAAACACAGCCAGAGGAGGTGTGGTATATGGCCAATATACCACGGCCAATATACCACGGCTAAGGGCTGTTCTTAAGCATGACGCAACACAGAGTATATTGGCCGTAACTGATTAAACTGATTAACAGCGTAATTCAAGCAGCAGTAATGTTTTGTCATAACTGTGATATACCACGGCTTTCAGCCAATCAGCATTCAGGGCTGGAACCACCCAGTTTGTAACAGTAGCTATTTGATCATTGTAGTAAAGCTCCAGGGTTGTGGGTCTGTCTGTCTGTGGTGTAACATGATGCTGGTGTTGTCCTTACTGTGTGGGGCTGTGGGTGACCTGCCTGCCGTGTGGGATTCCCCAGGGAGGATAGACGGGAGAGTGTGTGTGTGTGTGTGTGTGTGTGTGTGTGTGTGTGTGTGTGTGTGTGTGTGTGTGTGTGTGTGTGTGTGTGTGTGTGTGTGTGTGTGTGTGTGTGTGTGTGTGGTGCGTGCGTGCATACGTTCTTGTGAGCCATATGTGTTTGAGCCATGTGTGTGTGCGTGTATGAGTCCGCACCTGCAAATGTGTGAGTGTCCTGATTAGATCTACATAGTAATTGTACAGATCTGAACTCTCTCCTTATAGACTGTAATTACTGATGATGAAACCTCCGAGCACTGTAGCAGTCCACACACTGAGTATAGCAGTGCTGTGTGTGTATGTGTGTTCTGCCTGGTTCTCCTCTCACATTAAAAGGAAAGAGAGAATATCAAAATGGGCGCCTAAAGAGACGCCTGCTGGATGTGGGTCTAGAACAGAGGAGAGAAGCAGGCTACAAAGACCTGGGCAGAAGAAAGGATGAGCGAGAGAATAAGGGAAGAGTAGAGTGGGGGTGCAGAGGAAGAGAAAGAAGGAAAGAGAGAATGAGGGAAGAGGAGAGTGGGGGGCAGAGAAAGAGAAAGAAGGAGAGAGAGGCATAGTGAAAGAGATGCAGAGGGAGGGACAGGAGAAGAGGAAGCAAAAGAGAGTCAGAAGGAAGGGTGTACAGAGAGAGAGAGGCAGAGGGAGGTACTGGGGTGAAGTGAAAGAAAGAGATAGAGAGGCAGATGAATAAAGAATGAAAGACAGAGCAGAGTGGGGAGTGGGGAGAAGGGGAGAAGCAGTGAAAGAGATACAGGAGGTTGAATAGAGGAGGGGAAAAGAGAAAGTCACAGAGGGAGGTTGGTGGAGTGAGAGACGGAGAGATAAATAGCAACAGAGAGAGGTTGGTGGAGTGAGAGACGGAGAGATAAATAGCAACAGAGAGAGGTTGGTGGAGTGAGAGACGGGAGAGATAAATAGCAACAGAGGGAGGTTGGTGGAGTGAGAGACGGAGAGATAAAGAGGGACATAGGGAGGTTGGTGGAGTGAGAGACAGAGAGATAAAGAGGGACAGAGGGAGAGAGGGAGGTTGGTGGAGTGAGAGACGGAGAGATAAATAGCAACAGAGAGAGGTTGGTGGAGTGAGAGACGGTGAGATAAAGAGGGACAGAGGGAGAGAGGGAGGTTGGTGGAGTGAGAGACGGAGAGATAAATAGCAACAGAGGGAGGTTGGTGGAGTGAGAGACGGAGAGATAAATAGCAACAGAGGGAGGTTGGTGGAGTGAGAGATGGAGAGATATAGAGGGAGGTTGATGGAGTGAGAGACGGAGAGATAAATAGCAACAGAGGGAGGTTGATGGAGTGAGAGACGGAGAGATAAAGAGGGACAGAGGGAGAGAGGGAGGTTGGTGGAGTGAGAGACGGAGAGATAAATAGCAACAGAGGGAGGTTGGTGGAGTGAGAGAGGGAGAGATAAATAGCAACAGAGGGAGGTTGGTGGAGTGAGAGACGGAGAGATAAAGAGGGAGAGAGGGAGGTTGGTGGAGTGAGAGACGGAGAGATAAAGGGCAACAGAGGGAGGTTGGTGGAGTGAGAGACGGAGAGATAAAGAGGGAGAGAGGGAGGTTGGTGGAGTGAGAGGCGGAGAGATAAAGGGCAACAGAGGGAGGTTGGTGGAGTGAGAGACGGAGAGATAAAGAGGGACAGAGGGAGAGAGGGAGGTTGGTGGAGTGAGAGAGGGAGAGATAAAGAGGGACAGAGGGAGAGAGGGAGGTTGGTGGAGTGAGAGAGGGAGAGATAAAGAGGGACAGAGGGAGAGAGAGAGGTTGGTGGAGTGAGAGAGGGAGAGATAAAGAGCAACAGAGGGAGGTTGGTGGAATGAGAGTTGGAGAGGGACAGAGGGAGGTTGGTGGAATGAGAGATGGAGAGATAAAGAGGGACAGGGGAGGATTGTGAATGAGAGATGGAGAGATACAGAGAAACAGGGAGGTTAGTGGGAGAGGGAAAAGGGCAGAGGGAGGGGCTGGGGAGAAAAGAGAGAGAGAGAGAGAGAGAGAGAGAGAGTGAGAGAGAGAGAGAGAACAATAGAGAGAGAAGATAGAGAGAGAGAGAGAGGTGACCAGCTTTAGTGTTTTATCCCCATGTAGAGCCAATGATCTACATTCAATCTGTACAATGTGAATTATTCACTGGTTTACGGCCAGGCCAGCTAGAGAGAGACATAGAAGGGGAGAGAGAGAGAGAACGAGGGGAGAGAGACAGAGAGAGGGGAGAGAGAGAGAATGCGGAGAGAGAGGGGAGAGAGAGAGACACAGAGAGAAGGGGGAGAGGGACAGAGAGAGAGAGGGGGAGAGAGAAAGAGAGAGGGGAGAGAGAGAGAATGCGGAGAGAGAGGGGAGAGAGAGACAGAGAGAGGGGAGAGAGAGAGACAGAGCAAGGGGAGAGAGACAGAGAGAGGGGAGAGAGAGAGAACGTGGAGAGAGATTGGAGAGAGAGAGAGACAGAGAGAGGGGAGAGAGAGAAGGGGGAGAGAGACAGAGAGAGAGAGGGGGAGAGAGACAGATAGAGAAGGGGGAGAGAGAGAGAGGGGGAGAGAGAGAGAAGGGGAGAGAGACAGAGACAGAGAAGGGGGAGAGAGAGAGAGAGACAGAGAAGGGGAGAGAGAGAGAGAGACAGTGAAGGGGAGAGAGAGAGACAGAGAAGGGGAGAGAGAGAGACAGAGTGTGTATACAGTATGTTTGTGTGAGAGAGTGTGTATACAGTATGTTTGTGTGAGAGAGTGTGTATACAGTATGTTTGTGTGAGAGAGTGTGTATACAGTATGTTTGTGTGAGAGAGTGTGTATACAGTACGTTTGGAGAGAGAGTGTGTATACAGTATGTTTAGGAGAGAGAGTGTGTATACAGTATGTTTAGGAGAGAGAGTGTGTATACAGTATGTTTAGGAGAGAGAGTGTGTATACAGTATGTTTGGAGACAGAGTGTGTATACAGTATGTTTGGAGAGAGAGTGTGTATACAGTATGTTTGTGTGACAGAGTGTGTAGACAGTATGTTTAGGAGAGAGAGTGTGTGTATACAGTATGTTAGGAGAGAGAGTGTGTATACAGTATGTTAGGAGAGAGAGTGGGTATACAGTATGTTTGTGTGAGAGAGTATGTATACAGTATGTTTGGGAGAGAGAGTGTGTATACAGTATGTTAGGAGAGAGAGTGGGTATACAGTATGTTTGTGTGAGAGAGTATGTATACAGTATGTTTGGGAGAGAGAGTGTGTATACAGTATGTTTAGGAGAGAGAGTGTGTATACAGTATGTTTGGAGAGAGAGTGTGTATACAGTATGTTTGTGTGAGAGAGTGTGTATACAGTATGTTTAGGAGAGAGAGTGTGTGTATACAGTATGTTTGGAGAGAGAGTGTGTATACAGTATGTTTGTGTGAGAGAGTGTGTATACAGTATGTTTGTGTGAGAGAGTGTGTATACAGTATGTTTAGGAGAGAGCGTGTGTATACAGTATGTTTGTGTGAGAGAGTGTGTATACAGTATGCTTGTGTGAGAGAGTGTGTATACAGTATGTTTGTGTGAGAGAGTGTGTATACAGTATGTTTGTGTGAGAGAGTGTGTATACAGTATATTTGTGTGAGAGAGTGTGTATACAGTATGTTTGGAGAGAGAGTGTGTATACAGTATGTTTAGGAGAGAGAGAGTGTGTATACAGTATGTTTAGGAGAGAGAGTGTGTATTCAGTATGTTTAGGAGAGAGAGAGTGTATACAGTATTTTTAGGAGAGAGAGAGTGTATACAGTATGTTTAGGAGAGAGAGAGTGTATACAGTATGTTTGGAGAGAGAGTGTGTAAACAGTATGTTTAGGAGAGAGTGTGTATACAGTATGTTTAGGAGAGAGAGTGTGTATACAGGATGTTTAGGAGAGAGAGTGTGTATACAGTATGTTTAGGAGAGAGAGAGTGTATACAGTATGTTTAGGAGAGAGAGAGTGTATACAGTATGTTTAGGAGAGAGAGTGTGTATACAGTATGTTTAGGAGAGAGTGTGTATACAGTATGTTTAGGAGAGAGAGTGTGTATACAGTATGTTTAGGGGAGAGAGTGTATACAGTATGTTTGGAGAGAGAGTGTGTATACAGTATGTTTGTTGAGAGAGTGTGTATACAGTATGTTTAGGAGAGAGAGTGTGTATACAGTATGTTTAGGAGAGAGAGTGTGTATACAGTATGTTTGGAGAGAGAGTGTGTATACAGTATGTTTAGGAGAGAGAGTGTGTATACAGTATGTTTGGGAGAGAGTGTGTATACAGTATGTTTAGGAGAGAGCGTGTGTATACAGTATGTTTAGGAGAGAGAGTGTGTATACAGTATGTTTAGGAGAGAGAGTGTGTATACAGTATGTTTAGGAGAGAGAGTGTGTATACAGTATGTTTAGGAGAGAGAGAGTGTATACAGTATGTTTGGGTGAGCTTGTGGAGATGGAGGCAGGGGGTGTTCACTTGACTAAACCACAATAACAGGGACTTTTATATTGAGGGACAAAATAATGGAGCCAAATAAATATTTTTGTTGACACTGTAGAACACAGACCGTGTCAGTCCTCCAACGTCTGAGGGTATATTCAGTTGATTCCAGCCTTTGAGGCGAGAATGATTTATCTAAACACCAACAGGGAGGGGTAGCATATGTTTCTGTAGTAGTGGCAGCCATATCATTCTTCACTATCCACCCCTATTTTACTGCTCTGAATGGTATCTTCCATCTTTCCTATTGAGCTCAACCAGCTCTTTGAGGGGGTTGACTTTATGTTAAATGGTGAAGATATTTTAGACATGTATAATTTGGATAAATATTTGTGTTGTGTGTAGGCTGTTGTTGTTGTGTGTAGGCTGTTGTTGTTGTGTGTAGGCTGTTGTTGTTGTGTGTAGGCTGTTGTTGTCGTGTGTAGGCTGTTGTTGTTGTGTGTAGGCTGTTGTTGTTGTGTGTAGGCTGTTGTTGTCGTGTGTAGGCTGTTGTTGTCGTGTGTAGGCTGTTGTTGTTGTGTGTAGGCTGTTGTTGTTGTGTGTAGGCTGTTGTTGTTGTGTGTAGGCTGTTGTTGTTGTGTGTAGGCTGTTGTTGTCGTGTGTAGGCTGTTGTTGTTGTGTGTAGGCTGTTGTTGTTGTGTGTAGGCTGTTGTTGTTGTGTGTAGGCTGTTGTTGTTGTGTGTAGGCTGTTGTTGTTGTGTGTAGGCTGTTGTTGTTGCTGTTGTTGTTTATGGGACCTACAGTGACTTCCAATCGATCGTAGCGCTGTCTGTTTGGCTAATAGTTATTTTGCCAATGGATCCTGAGCTAATGAGAGGTGTTGTCTGAAGATGATGACGTTAATGATAATAATTATTGTCATGGAGCTGTAATTTAGACTTATTAAATGCTTAGAGAGTGAGGGTGAGAGAGAGAGAAAAGGGAGAGGATGGAGAGAGTGAGAGAGGGTGAGGATAGAGAGGGAGGGAGGTGGAAAGAGAGGGGGGAGAGAGAATGAGAGAGAGAGGTCAGGCTGATGACGAGGCTTCTCTGGCCTCTGCTCTCTCCTCTCTGATTTACTGTAGAGCTGCTGTAGCTAGCAGGTCTGTCTCCATCCTCCATCCAATGGTGCTCTCTCTCTCTCTCACCCTCTCTCTCTCTCTCACTCGCTCTCTCTCACCCTCTCTCTCTCTCTCTCTCTCTCTCTCTCTCTCACTCGCTCTCTCTCTCACCCTCTCTCTCTCTCTCTCTCTCTCTCTCACCCTCTCTCTCTCTCTCACTCGCTCTCTCTCACCCTCTCTCTCTCTCTCTCTCTCTCTCTCACTCGCTCTCTCTCACCCTCTCTCTCTCTCTCTCTCACCCTCTCTCTCTCTCTCTCTCTCTCTCTCTCTCTCTCTCTCTCTCTCACTCGCTCTCTCTCACCCTCTCTCTCTCTCTCTCTCACTCGCTCTCTCTCACCCTCTCTCTCTCTCTCACCCCTCTCTCTCTCTCTCTCTCTCTCTCTCTCTCTCTCTCTCACTCGCTCTCTCTCACCCTCTCTCTCTCTCTCTCTCTCTCTCTCTCTCTCACTCGCTCTCTCTCACCCTCTCTCTCTCTCTCACCTCTCTCTCTCTCTCACTCTCTCTCACCCTCTCTCTCTCTCTCACCTCTCTCTCTCTCTCTCTCTCTCTCTCTCTCTCTCTCTCTCTCTCTCTCTCTCTCTCTCTCTCTCTCTCTCTCTCTCACTCGCTCTCTCTCTCTCACTCGCTCTCTCTCACCCTCTCTCTCTCTCTCTCCCTCTCTCTCTCTCTCTCTCTCTCTCTCTCTCTCTCACTCGCTCTCTCTCACCCTCTCTCTCTCTCTCTCTTTCTCACCGTACTCCTAATCTACATCTTCTTTTCTCACTTTGTATTCCTCTCTTTCTCATTCTGTGCTTCTCTCCCTCTCGTTTGGCTTCCATGTCTACCTCTCTCCATTTTCCTCTCTCACCTCGTGTGTCCCTCTCTCTCATGTCTCTTTTTTTCATTCTCTTTCACTCTGAAACTGGTGTTCACTGCAGTGGTGGAGAGAGAGGTTGATGTAGGGAGAGAGATAGGGAAGGAGCAGTCAGAGGGAGACGAGAGAGAGAGAGAGAGGTTGATGTAGGGAGAGAGATAGGGAAGGAGCAGTCAGAGGGAGAAGAGAGAGAGAGAGAGGTTGATGTAGGGAGAGAGATAGGGAAGGAGCAGTCAGAGGGAGACGAGAGAGAGAGAGAGAGGTTGCAGTCAGAGGGAGAGGCTCAGTGTGTGTTTGATCTGAGCTGGTTTCCACACCCACACAGCCCTGGGATAGTCTCTAGAGAACAGGGGGAACAGATAGAGTGAGAGAGGGAGAGTGAGAGACGGAGAGAGAGAGAGGGAGAATGAGAGACGGAGAGAGAGAGGGAGAGTGAGAGACGGAGAGCAGGAGAGTGAGAGAGGGAAAGAGAGAGACAAGGCAAGAAGGGCCTTCTATGCCATCACATAAAATTCAACATACCAATTAGGACCTGGCTAAAAATACTTGAATCAGCCATAGAACCCTCTGCCCTTTATGATTGTGAGGTCTGGGGCCCACTCACCAACCAAGAATTCATAAGATGGGACAAACACCAAATTGAGACTCTGCATGCAGAATTCTGCAAAAATATCCTCTGTGTACAACGTAAAACACCAGATAATGCCTGCAGAGCAGAATTAGGCCGATACCCACTAATTATCAAAATCCAGAAAAGAGCTGTTAAATTCTATAACCACTTAAAAGGAAGCGATTCCCAAACCTTCCATAACAAAGCCATCACCTACAGAGAGATGAACCTGGAGAAGAGTCCCCTAAGCAAGCTGGTCCTGGGGCTCTGTTCACAAACACAAACACACCCCACAGAGCCCCAGGACAACAGCACAATTAGACCCAACCAAAACATGAGAAAACAAAAAGATAATTACTTGACACATTGGAAAGAATCAACAAAAAAACAGAGCAAACTAGAATGCTATTTGGCCCTAAACAAAGAGTACACAGGGGCAGAATACCTGACCACTGTGACTGACCCAAACTTAAGGAAAGCTTTGACTATGTACAGACTCAGTGAGCATAGCCTTGCTATTGAGAAAGGCCGCCGTAGGCAGACATGGCTCTCAAGAGAAGACCGGCTATGTTCTCACTGCCCACAAAATGAGGTGGAAACTGAGCTAGAGACACATATTTCCCTCAGATTACACAGATCCACAAAGAATTTAAAAACAAACCCAATTTTGATAAACTCCCATATCTACTGGGTGAAATTCCAGAGTGTGTCACAGCAGCAAGATGTGTGACCTGTTGCCACAAGAAAAGGGCAACCAGTGAAGAACAAACACCATTGTAAATACAACCCATATTTATGTTTATTTATTTTCCCTTTTGTACTTTAACTATTTGCACATCGTTACAACACTGTAGATACAGATAATATGACAATGTCTTTATTCTTTTAGAACTTTTGTGAGAGTAATGTTTACTGTTAACACTTATTGTTTCGTATATTATCTACTTTACTTGCTTTGACAATGTAAACATGTTTCCCATGACAATAAGGCCCCTTGAATTGAATTGAGAGAGAGAGAGAAAGAAAGAGAGCGAGAGAGAGAGAGAAAGAAAGGGAGAGAGAGAGAGAAAGGGAGAGAGAGCGAGAGAGAGAGAGAGAGAGTGAGAGACAGAGAGAGAGAGAAAGAAAGGGAGAGTTAGAGAGATGTGGTTAAAGGATCAATGGGGGAAGGAGGGAGAGAGGGGAGGGTCGAGGGGAGAGGGAGAGGGAGAGAGGGGAGGGTAGAGGGAGATAGATGGGCCAGGGTAGAGGGAGAGAGGAGAGGATGGGGAGAGAGATGGGCCAGGGGAGAGGGAGAGAGGGGAGGGTAGAGGGAGATAGATGGGCCAGGGGAGAGGGAGGGAGGGAGAGAGGGGAGGGTAGAGAGAGAGAGATGGGCCAGGGGAGAGGGAGAGAGGGAGAGAGGGGAGGGTAGAGAGAGAGAGATGGGCCAGGGGAGAGGGAGAGAGGGGAGGGTAGAGGGAGATAGATGGGCCAGGGGAGAGGGAGGGAGGGAGAGAGGGGAGGGTAGAGGGAGATAGATGGGCCAGGGGAGAGGGAGAGGGAGAGAGGGGAGGGTAGAGGGAGATAGATGGGCCAGGGTAGAGGGAGAGAGGAGAGGATGGGGAGAGAGATGGGCCAGGGGAGAGGGAGAGAGGGGAGGGTAGAGGGAGATAGATGGGCCAGGGGAGAGGGAGGGAGGGAGAGAGGGGAGGGTAGAGAGAGAGAGATGGGCCAGGGGAGAGGGAGAGAGGGAGAGAGGGGAGGGTAGAGAGAGAGAGATGGGCCAGGGGAGAGGGAGAGAGGGAGAGAGGGGAGGGTAGAGGGAGATAGATGGGCCAGGGGAGAGGGAGGGAGGGAGAGAGGGGAGGGTAGAGGGAGATAGATGGGCCAGGGGAGAGGGAGAGAGGGAGAGAGGGGAGGATGGGGAGAGAGAGAAAGTGTGTGTGTTTAAGGAGCAGGGACCATCTCATGTTCAGTACACAAGGACACCGTGAACATAGTGCTCTGTTTTCATGTGTTGCTCTGAGCTGTCTGCAGTATTTCAACATAATGTCAAAATCAAAGTTGGAGTTGCTCCGGCTTTCATCAGTGGCTTTAGATCAAACTCCGCAGCTTTGCATTGTGGGCATGCATGTGTGTTTCTCTCAGTAGGGACCCGGGGCTTAGGGGGGTCAGACAGTGTCAAACTCCAGTAAGAATTCAATTAGCTGTTCAATGTGAATGGCTAATTAATGATGTAGGCCACCTCTCTCTCACTACTACAACACACAGCCTTTACAGTATTTACTATGGAGCAAAGACGCTGTATGTCCCATCTATGTCTATCCATCTCATTGTCAGCCATCTAGAATGGCTCACTATTCACTACGTAGTGCACCACTTTTTAGTGACTGACTGGGGAAAGGTGGAGGTTGCAGGTACAACCTTAAAATGTGTATATTTTCAAATATTTAGTTCATATCACATATTCATTCAGGATCTTCCATATATCTTCTTTCAACCTTTGGGCAGCCAAACATTGAAAAGATCCATAATACAAAGTCATGTTCATTTTGCTCACATTACAGAGTTTAAAAGACGCTTGGCCGTTTCCTGGTTTCTAAAATGTGAATAGTTAGCCTAATTTCAGTTTGTGATAAAACAAGCAATTAAAGGATCACTGTACCATCTAAATAACCTCAAATATTGTATTTTCAGCTGTTTGAAGCTGGTGTACAAAACTCAAAGTAAAAGACGCAAAAACAAAACTTCAGAACGGGAAGCAGAGAAGTAGAGCAGACCCCCCCCCCCCCCCACACACACACACACACACACACACACACACACACACACACACACACACAGAGGATGAGGGTAGTGGAAAGAGAGAAGGTTAGAGATGAGGGGTAGTATAGAGGAAGACAGGAAGGTAGAGTGTGCCAACCCCTCTACTTTCCTGTCTTCCTCTATACTACCCCTCATCTCTAACCAGGAGGAAGAGAGAGAGGTGGTGAGAAGAGGGAAGAAACAGGAGGAAGAGACAAAGGGGAGAGAGGATGGGAGAAACAGGAGGAAGGTAGAAGAGACAAAGGGGAGAGAGGAGGGGAGAAACAGGAGGAAGGTAGAAGAGACAAAGGGGAGAGAGGAGGGGAGAAACAGGAGGAAGGTAGAAGAGACAAAGGGGAGAGAGGAGGGGAGAAACAGGAGGAAGGTAGAAGAGAAGAAGGGGAGAGAAGAGGGCGTAGATGAAGAGGGAGGGGAGAAACAGGAGGAAGGTAGAAGAGAAGAAGGGGAGAGAAGAGGGCGTAGATGAAGAGGGAGGGGAGAAACAGGAGGAAGGTAGAAGAGAAGAAGGGGAGAGAAGAGGGCGTAGATGAAGAGGGAGGGTAGGGTTGTGGGAGTGTGGTCGACAGCACCAGCTGTTTGCTGGCCCCTCCCACTTGACCCTCCACTGGGACCACTTACACATAGATATATAATTAATAGAACGTCTTGGAACCCCTAAACCTGGCCATTTTGACTGGTATGCCTTCATTGACTTGAATGGGGACGTCCATTCTATTCATTCTATTTCTATGCCCGTACACAATACAGTGGGAGGTATGAAGACTGCCTTGTCTCATTCAGATAATCACTCCTACATCTAATCATGATTGCTACTCTCTTTAGTCTCTAGACTCTTACATTTAAATCCCATTAACATCAAGCTTATAAGCCATCTACAGTTTACAGTATAGTGCGTCTATATTTTATAGATATATCATTTGGAACTGTTGTTCACTATGAAATCGTCTGTATAGTTATTAACCACACTATTTAAAAAAAAATATATATTTAAAATTGCCAGTAGCAGCTGGGTCAGAGTGGTCAATAACTAATGACCTTCTATTGTTGAGGTCAGAGGTTGTGACTTTAACCAATAGGGTGGAGACAGTGGGTTCATCAGTCCCTGGGAGAATATGCAGCTGGGAACTAAGGACCATCAACCCAGATAGATAGATATCAGATGGCAGCCTTTTGTTTCAGGAAGTCAAGTTGTCCTTGGGAATTGATGTAGACCCAACGAACCGACAACCTAAGTGTAACACAGTGACCTGTAAAGGCTACACAGGGTGACACGTTTGGCTCCTGACAACGGCATGGTAACACACAAACTTGAACATTTGTATTTGAATCATCATATGTGTTGTTGGCAACATGTACATACTGTATTTCAGGGATTTAATCCTTACTGACGAATATGAGGGGAATAGAATAGTCCTCCAGGACAGTAGATATACTGTCTGTTTTAGTCCTCCAGGACAGTAGATATACTGTCTGTTTTAGTCCTCCAGGACAGTAGATATACTCTCTGTTTTAGTCCTCCAGGACAGTAGATATACTCCCTGTTTTAGTCCTCCAGGACAGTAGATATACTCTCTGTTTTAGTCCTCCAGGACAGTAGATATACTCTCTGTTTTAGTCCTCCAGGACAGTAGATATACTGTCTGTTTTAGTCCTCCAGGACAGTAGATATACTCCCTGTTTTAGTCCTCCAGGACAGTAGATATACTCCCTGTTTTAGTCCTCCAGGACAGTAGATATACTCTCTGTTTTAGTCCTCCAGGACAGTAGATATACTCTCTGTTTTAGTCCTCCAGGACAGTAAATATACTCTCTGTTTTAGTCCTCCAGGACAGTAGATATACTGTCTGTTTTAGTCCTCCAGGACAGTAGATATACTCTCTGTTTTAGTCCTCCAGGACAGTAGATATACTGTCTGTTTTAGTCCTCCAGGACAGTAGATATACTCTCTGTTTTAGTCCTCCAGGACAGTAGATATACTCCCTGTTTTAGTCCTCCAGGACAGTAGATATACTCTCTGTTTTAGTCCTCCAGGACAGTAGATATACTCTCTGTTTTAGTCCTCCAGGACAGTAGATATACTCTCTGTTTTAGTCCTCCAGGACAGTAGATATACTCTCTGTTTTAGTCCTCCAGGACAGTAGATATACTCTCTGTTTTAGTCCTCCAGGACAGTAGATATACTCTCTGTTTTAGTCCTCCAGGACAGTAGATATACTCTCTGTTTTAGTCCTCCAGGACAGTAGATATACTCTCTGTTTTAGTCCTCCAGGACAGTAGATATACTCTCTGTTTTAGTCCTCCATGACAGTAGATATACTCCCTGTTTTAGTCCTCCAGGACAGTAGATATACTCCCTGTTTTAGTCCTCCAGGACAGTAGATATACTCTCTGTTTTAGTCCTCCAGGACAGTAGATATACTCTCTGTTTTAGTCCTCCAGGACAGTAGATATACTCCCTGTTTTAGTCCTCCAGGACAGTAGATATACTCCCTGTTTTAGTCCTCCAGGACAGTAGATATACTCTCTGTTTTAGACCTCCAGGACAGTAGATATACTCTCTGTTTTAGTCCTCCAGGACAGTAGATATACTCCCTGTTTTAGTCCTCCATGACAGTAGATATACTCTCTGGTTTAGTCCTCCAGGACAGTAGATATACTCTCTGTTTTAGTCCTCCAGGACAGTAGATATACTCTCTGTTTTAGTCCTCCAGGACAGTAGATATACTCTCTGTTTTAGTCCTCCAGGACAGTAGATATACTCTCTGTTTTAGTCCTCCAAGACAGTAGATATACTCCCTGTTTTAGTCCTCCAGGACAGTAGATATACTCTCTGTTTTAGTCCTCCAGGACAGTAGATATACTGTCTGTTTTAGTCCTCCAGGACAGTAGATATACTGTCTGTTTTAGTCCTCCAGGACAGTAGATATACTCTCTGTTTTAGTCCTCCAGGACAGTAGATATACTCTCTGTTTTAGTCCTCCAGGACAGTAGATATACTCCCTGTTTTAGTCCTCCAGGACAGTAGATATACTCCCTGTTTTAGTCCTCCAGGACAGTAGATATACTCTCTGTTTTAGACCTCCAGGACAGTAGATATACTCTCTGTTTTAGTCCTCCAGGACAGTAGATATACTCCCTGTTTTAGTCCTCCATGACAGTAGATATACTCTCTGTTTTAGTCCTCCAGGACAGTAGATATACTCTCTGTTTTAGTCCTCCAGGACAGTAGATATACTCTCTGTTTTAGTCCTCCAGGACAGTAGATATACTCTCTGTTTTAGTCCTCCAGGACAGTAGATATACTCTCTGTTTTAGTCCTCCAGGACAGTAGATATACTCCCTGTTTTAGTCCTCCAGGACAGTAGATATACTCCCTGTTTTAGTCCTCCAGGACAGTAGATATACTCTCTGTTTTAGTCCTCCAGGACAGTAGATATACTCTCTGTTTTAGTCCTCCAGGACAGTAGATATACTCTCTGTTTTAGTCCTCCAGGACAGTAGATATACTGTCTGTTTTAGTCCTCCAGGACAGTAGATATACTCTCTGTTTTAGTCCTCCAGGACAGTAGATATACTGTCTGTTTTAGTCCTCCAGGACAGTAGATATACTCTCTGTTTTAGTCCTCCAGGAGTCCTCCAGGACAGTAGATATACTCTCTGTTTTAGTCCTCCAGGACAGTAGATATACTCCCTGTTTTAGTCCTCCAGGACAGTAGATATACTCCCTGTTTTAGTCCTCCAGGACAGTAGATATACTCTCTGTTTTAGACCTCCAGGACAGTAGATATACTCTCTGTTTTAGTCCTCCAGGACAGTAGATATACTCCCTGTTTTAGTCCTCCATGACAGTAGATATACTCTCTGTTTTAGTCCTCCAGGACAGTAGATATACTCTCTGTTTTAGTCCTCCAGGACAGTAGATATACTCTCTGTTTTAGTCCTCCAGGACAGTAGATATACTCTCTGTTTTAGTCCTCCAGGACAGTAGATATACTCTCTGTTTTAGTCCTCCAGGACAGTAGATATACTCCCTGTTTTAGTCCTCCAGGACAGTAGATATACTCTCTGTTTTAGTCCTCCAGGACAGTAGATATACTCTCTGTTTTAGTCCTCCAGGACAGTAGATATACTCTCTGTTTTAGTCCTCCAGGACAGTAGATATACTCTCTGTTTTAGTCCTCCAGGACAGTAGATATACTCTCTGTTTTAGTCCTCCAGGACAGTAGATATACTGTCTGTTTTAGTCCTCCAGGACAGTAGATATACTCTCTGTTTTAGTCCTCCAGGACAGTAGATATACTCTCTGTTTTAGTCCTCCAGGACAGTAGATATACTCTCTGTTTTAGTCCTCCAGGACTCCAGGACTCTGTTTTAGTCCTCCAGGACAGTAGATATACTCTCTGTTTTAGTCCTCCAGGACAGTAGATATACTAGTCCTCCAGGACTGTACTTTAGTCCTCCAGGACAGGACAGTAGATACTCTCTGTTTTAGTCCTCCAGGACCCTGTTTTAGTCCTCCAGGACAGTAGATATACTCTCTGTTTTAGTCCTCCAGGACAGTAGATATACTCTCTGTTTTAGTCCTCCAGGACAGTAGATATACTCTCTGTTTTAGTCCTCCAGGACAGTAGATATACTCTCTGTTTTAGTCCTCCAGGACAGTAGATATACTCTCTGTTTTAGTCCTCCAGGACAGTAGATATACTGTCTGTTTTAGTCCTCCAGGACAGTAGATATACTGTCTGTTTTAGTCCTCCAGGACAGTAGATATACTCTCTGTTTTAGTCCTCCAGGACAGTAGATATACTCTCTGTTTTAGTCCTCCAGGACAGTAGATATACTCCCTGTTTTAGTCCTCCAGGACAGTAGATATACTCCCTGTTTTAGTCCTCCAGGACAGTAGATATACTCTCTGTTTTAGACCTCCAGGACAGTAGATATACTCTCTGTTTTAGTCCTCCAGGACAGTAGATATACTCCCTGTTTTAGTCCTCCATGACAGTAGATATACTCTCTGTTTTAGTCCTCCAGGACAGTAGATATACTCTCTGTTTTAGTCCTCCAGGACAGTAGATATACTCTCTGTTTTAGTCCTCCAGGACAGTAGATATACTCTCTGTTTTAGTCCTCCAGGACAGTAGATATACTCTCTGTTTTAGTCCTCCAGGACAGTAGATATACTCCCTGTTTTAGTCCTCCAGGACAGTAGATATACTCCCTGTTTTAGTCCTCCAGGACAGTAGATATACTCTCTGTTTTAGTCCTCCAGGACAGTAGATATACTCTCTGTTTTAGTCCTCCAGGACAGTAGATATACTCTCTGTTTTAGTCCTCCAGGACAGTAGATATACTGTCTGTTTTAGTCCTCCAGGACAGTAGATATACTCTCTGTTTTAGTCCTCCAGGACAGTAGATATACTGTCTGTTTTAGTCCTCCAGGACAGTAGATATACTCTCTGTTTTAGTCCTCCAGGACAGTAGATATACTCTCTGTTTTAGTCCTCCAGGACAGTAGATATACTCCCTGTTTTAGTCCTCCAGGACAGTAGATATACTCCCTGTTTTAGTCCTCCAGGACAGTAGATATACTCTCTGTTTTAGACCTCCAGGACAGTAGATATACTCTCTGTTTTAGTCCTCCAGGACAGTAGATATACTCCCTGTTTTAGTCCTCCATGACAGTAGATATACTCTCTGTTTTAGTCCTCCAGGACAGTAGATATACTCTCTGTTTTAGTCCTCCAGGACAGTAGATATACTCTCTGTTTTAGTCCTCCAGGACAGTAGATATACTCTCTGTTTTAGTCCTCCAGGACAGTAGATATACTCTCTGTTTTAGTCCTCCAGGACAGTAGATATACTCCCTGTTTTAGTCCTCCAGGACAGTAGATATACTCTCTGTTTTAGTCCTCCAGGACAGTAGATATACTCTCTGTTTTAGTCCTCCAGGACAGTAGATATACTCTCTGTTTTAGTCCTCCAGGACAGTAGATATACTCTGTTTTAGTCCTCCAGGACAGTAGATATACTCTCTGTTTTAGTCCTCCAGGACAGTAGATATACTCTCTGTTTTAGTCCTCCAGGACAGTAGATATACTGTCTGTTTTAGTCCTCCAGGACAGTAGATATACTCTCTGTTTTAGTCCTCCAGGACAGTAGATATACTCTCTGTTTTAGTCCTCCAGGACAGTAGATATACTCTCTGTTTTAGTCCTCCAGGACAGTAGATATACTCTCTGTTTTAG
>NW_027260912.1:0-102500 GCF_045791955.1 Oncorhynchus clarkii lewisi
GTGGTTAGAGGCAGGGTAGCCTAGTGGTTAGAGGCAGGGTAGCCTAGTGGTTAGAGGCAGGGTAGCCTAGTGGTTAGAGGCAGGGTAGCCTAGTGGTTAGAGGCAGGGTAGCCTAGTGGTTAGAGGCAGGGTAGCCTAGTGGTTAGAGGCAGGGTAGCCTAGTGGTTAGAGGCAGGGTAGCCTAGTGGTTAGAGGCAGGTAGCCTAGTGGTTAGCGGCAGGTAGCCTAGTGGTTAGAGCGTTGGACTAGAAAGGTTGCTGGATCGAGTCCACGAGCTGACAAGGTTAAAAATCTGTCATTCTGCCCCCTGTACAGGGCCGTTAAACACACTGTTTCCCTGGTCGCCGAAGACGTGGATGTTGATTTTTAAGGCACCTCGCACCTCTCTGATTCAGAGGGTTTGGGGGTTAAATGCGTTAGACACATTTCAGTTGTACAACTGACTAGGTATCGCCCTTTCCTGGTCAAAAGTAGTGCACGGAATAGGGTGCCATTTGGGACAAATGCATGATGGTTGATTTAGAAATGAGCCAAAAAAACAGGTGGTATCGGCTGCCTGATCCATTTGGCAGACTAATATTGTGATTTGTTGATGGGTCTTCAGAATCTCGCTCTTTCATTCAGAAACGTTTTGGTGCCAATTGCCCCTCTTCCTACTTATTATTATTGTCCCAGTCTACTTTTCCTTTGCTGTGTCTGTCCTGAGAATACTGTCCAGTTATTCTGTGGTTATAAGGATTCGCTGCTCACAGCCTACTAGATTATCTTTGTGAATTATTATTAAATCAGAAGTAAAATGGTGTCAAAATTCATGAAATCAAGCAGGTGCCCTAGTTACCATTTTTCCTGAAATTAATTCAAACCCTTCTTCATCCTTAGCGACCTCCATCCTTCATTCACACTTGACTTGTTGCTGCTTGTCCAGCTCGTCTTTCCTCCCTCTTGTTAGATTGGATATTGACTGAGAGAGCACCGTGTCACATTCCCCTCCACCCCAATTTTCCATCTGTCCTCTTCCACCTTATTAGTCCCTTTTCACACCTCAACAGATTCTCAAGAGGTTTCCAGAGAATATCCTCGGCTATGTCTTTTTTTTAATAATGTGAACTACTGCTACTGAAGGTAATGCACGACACTGGCTCGACAGTTGCCCCTAATGTTATATATATATATAAATATACAGTGCCTTGCGAAAGTATTCGGCCCCCTTGAACTTTGCGACCTTTTGCCACATTTCAGGCTTCAAACATAAAGATATAAAACTGTATTTTTTTGTGAAGAATCAACAACAAGTGGGACACAATCATGAAGTGGAACGACATTTATTGGATATTTCAAACTTTTTTAACAAATCAAAAACTGAAAAATTGGGCGTGCAAAATTATTCAGCCCTCTTAAGTTAATACTTTGTAGCGCCACCTTTTGCTGCGATTACAGCTGTAAGTCGCTTGGGGTATGTCTCTATCAGTTTTGCACATCGAGAGACTGAAATTTTTTCCCATTCCTCCTTGCAAAACAGCTCGAGCTCAGTGAGGTTGGATGGAGAGCATTTGTGAACAGCAGTTTTCAGTTCTTTCCACAGATTCTCGATTGGATTCAGGTCTGGACTTTGACTTGGCCATTCTAACACCTGGATATGTTTATTTTTGAACCATTCCATTGTAGATTTAGCTTTATGTTTTGGATCATTGTCTTGTTGGAAGACAAATCTCCGTCCCAGTCTCAGGTCTTTTGCAGACTCCATCAGGTTTTCTTCCAGAATGGTCCTGTATTTGGCTCCATCCATCTCCCCATCAATTTTAACCATCTTCCCTGTCCCTGCTGAAGAAAAGCAGGCCCAAACCATGATGCTGCCACCACCATGTTTGACAGTGGGGATGGTGTGTTCAGCTGTGTTGCTTTTACGCCAAACATAACATTTTGCATTGTTGCCAAAAAGTTCAATTTTGGTTTCATCTGACCAGAGCACCTTCTTCCACATGTTTGGTGTGTCTCCCAGGTGGCTTGTGGCAAACTTTAAACAACACTTTTTATGGATATCTTTAAGAAATGGCTTTCTTCTTGCCACTCTTCCATAAAGGCCAGATTTGTGCAATATACGACTGATTGTTGTCCTATGGACAGAGTCTCCCACCTCAGCTGTAGATCTCTGCAGTTCATCCAGAGTGATCATGGGCCTCTTGGCTGCATCTCTGATCAGTCTTCTCCTTGTATGAGCTGAAAGTTTAGAGGGACGGCCAGGTCTTGGTAGATTTGCAGTGGTCTGATACTCCTTCCATTTCAATATTATCGCTTGCACAGTGCTCCTTGGGATGTTTAAAGCTTGGGAAATCTTTTTGTATCCAAATCCGGCTTTAAACTTCTTCACAACAGTATCTCGGACCTGCCTGGTGTGTTCCTTGTTCTTCATGATGCTCTCTGCGCTTTTAACGGACCTCTGAGACTATCACAGTGCAGGTGCATTTATACGGAGACTTGATTACACACAGGTGGATTGTATTTATCATCATTAGTCATTTAGGTCAACATTGGATCATTCAGAGATCCTCACTGAACTTCTGGAGAGAGTTTGCTGCACTGAAAGTAAAGGGGCTGAATAATTTTGCACGCCCAATTTTTCAGTTTTTGATTTGTTAAAAAAGTTTGAAATATCCAATAAATGTCGTTCCACTTCATGATTGTGTCCCACTTGTTGTTGATTCTTCACAAAAAAATACAGTTTTATATCTTTATGTTTGAAGCCTGAAATGTGGCAAAAGGTCGCAAAGGGGGCCGAATACTTTCGCAAGGCACTGTACATACACACACACACTAGATGAGGGATTCCCAAACTCAGTCCCGGGGCCTACCCTAGGTGCACATTTTGCCATAGCACGAGACAGCCGATTCAAATAACCAACTCCTAATTTTAGGACTGACCTGCATTAGGCAGATCAGTTAAGATTTTATTATTTTTAATCCACTGTTCTACAGCTGTGTACTGTTACAGAATGGGGATTAGGTGTTAGAGATGTGTACTGTTACAGAATGGAGATTAGGTGTTAGAGATGTGTACTGTTACAGAATGGGGATTAGGTGTTAGAGATGTGTACTGTTACAGCATGGGGATTAGGTGTTAGAGCTGTGTACTGTTACAGAATGGAGATTAGGTGTTAGAGATGTGTACTGTTACAGAATGGGGATTAGGTGTTAGAGATGTGTACTGTTACAGAATGGAGATTAGGTGTTAGAGCTGTGTACTGTTACAGAATGGAGATTAGGTGTTAGAGATGTGTACTGTTACAGAATGGAGATTATGTGTTAGAGATGTGTACTGTTACAGAATGGGGATTAGGTGTTAGAGATGTGTACTGTTACAGAATGGGGATTAGGTGTTAGAGATGTGTACTGTTACAGAATGGGGATTAGGTGTTAGAGATGTGTACTGTTACAGAATGGGGATTAGGTGTTAGAGCTGTGTACTGTTACAGAATGGAGATTAGGTGTTAGATGTGTACTGTTACAGAATGGAGATTAGGTGTTAGAGATGTGTACTGTTACAGAATGGGGATTAGGTGTTAGAGATGTGTACTGTTACAGAATGGAGATTAGGTGTTAGAGATGTGTACTGTTACAGAATGGAGATTAGGTGTTAGAGATGTGTACTGTTACAGAATGGAGATTAGGTGTTAGAGATGTGTACTGTTACAGAATGGAGATTAGGTGTTAAAGATGTGTACTGTTACCGAATGGAGATTAGGTGTTAGAGATGTGTACTGTTACAGAATGGAGATTAGGTGTTAGAGATGTGTACTGTTACAGAATGGGGATTAGGTGTTAGAGATGTGTACTGTTACAGAATGGAGATTAGGTGTTAGAGATGTGTACTGTTACAGAATGGAGATTAGGTGTTAGAGATGTGTACTGTTACAGAATGGGGATTAATGTTAGAGCTGTGTACTGTTACAGAATGGGGATTAGGTGTTAGAGCTGTGTACTGTTACAGAATGGGGATTAGGTGTTAAAGCTGTGTACTGTTACAGAATGGGGATTAGATGTTAGTTCATAGATGTGTACTGTTACAGATTGGAGATTAGGTGTTAAAGATGTGTACTGTTACCGAATGGGGATTAGGTGTTAGAGATGTGTACTGTTACAGAATGGAGATTAGGTGTTAGAGATGTGTACTGTTACAGAATGGAGATTAGGTGTTAGAGATGTGTACTGTTACAGAATGGAGATTAGGTGTTAGAGATGTGTACTGTTACAGAATGGAGATTAGGTGTTAAAGATGTGTACTGTTACCGAATGGAGATTAGGTGTTAGAGATGTGTTCTGTTACAGAATGGAGATTAGGTGTTAGAGATGTGTACTGTTACAGAATGGGGATTAGGTGTTAGAGCTGTGTACTGTTACAGAATGGAGATTAGGTGTTAGAGATGTGTACTGTTACAGAATGGGGATTAATGTTAGAGCTGTGTACTGTTACAGAATGGGGATTAGGTGTTAGAGCTGTGTACTGTTACAGAATGGGGATTAGGTGTTAAAGCTGTGTACTGTTACAGAATGGGGATTAGATGTTAGTTCATAGATGTGTACTGTTACAGATTGGAGATTAGGTGTTAGAGTTCATATTAGAACAGAACCTAGAATGAAGCAATGCATTTGTGTTGTATTCTACATACTATGTTTGGACTGGCTGTGGCTGTTACATAGGCTGCCAGTCTTGAGTTTCCTTCTGTGTCTCTGCCCGCGCGCATCTCTGCACGCACGCATTCTGTGTCTCTGCCGGCACGCACGCATTCTGTGTCTCTGCCGGCACGCACGCATTCTGTGTCTCTGCAGCCACAGCCTATAACAGGGCCTGGCCCTCGCCAGCCACAGCCTATGACAGGGCCTGACCCTCGCCAGCCACATCCTATGACAGGGCCTGACCCTCGCCAGCCACAGCCTATGACAGGGCCTGACCCTCGCCAGCCACAGCCTATGACAGGGCCTGACCCTCGCCAGCCACAGCCTATGACGGGGCCTGGAGTTCCACTTGAAAAACAGACAGAACCCTTGGCTTGTGTACTGTGTTACTGTGTTGTGGAAATGGGCTGTTTCCCTTTCCTGGGCAGTCGCTCTCTGTGTCCATCCTGCCTGACCTCAGTGTCCTCACAGTATCCCTCTGTCTTAGCCTGGTCCCAGATCTGTTTTGTGCTGTCTTGCCAACTCCTACAGTTATTGGCAACGTTAACACTGTACAACCCACTCTGACTCCATGCTACCTCTGCTCTCCTCTGTGTCCCCTTCCTGCCCCGAGCCTGGAGGGCCATGTAGTCTTGAAAAACAGTATTTTTCTGGAATCAGCCTTAGCCGTTAGGGTGTGACTTGGACTGTGTTCAGGTACTCTGTGTGCTCAAGCATATCCCTCTGTGTCCAACCTGCCTGTATTGACAATGTCCCTCTGTGTCCAACCTGCCTGTGTTGACAATGTCCCTCCGTGTGTCTGTCCCAGGTTGTCTCTGTTGGAGGAGTGGCGTGGGGTACGTGACGATGCCCTGTCAGAGCTCAGTGGGATCCCCGACTGTGTCTTCGTCCACGCCGGAGGTTTCATCGGTGGGAACAAGACCAAGGAAGGGGCCTTGGAGATGGCCCGCAGGACCCTGCAGGCTGCAGCCAAGTCCCCATCCAAACACACCAACTGCACCTGATCTTAGCCAGTCCCGGAGGATGATTAACCAGGAAAGCTCAGTATCGCTTGGTTTACCTCCGCTTAGTAGTGTGGAACGTAGTTCTACCACACACACACACACTCTCAATCACGTCACTGTTCGGTTAAATGAATTGTACTCTGTGTGTTGTACTTGTTTTGCTATAAAAAATACAAAATTTGATTTTGACCAAATGGATATCCTGTGGTGTTTGAGGAGTTGGGATTAGGAAGTTGTGTTTTGTATCTCATGAATGTCAGCCAAGAAGGCACTGGCAGAAATAAATCCGAGAGAAGCCAGTGAGAAAGAACCAGGTGTAAATTTCCCATAAAACAATGTCCTTTTCTGGACTGGTCATCATGACACAATGGTAGTCTTATCGATCCTTTCCTTTCCTTAACACTGGGACCATAGTCACCCTCCCTCCATACTGCTGGTATTAACACTGGGACCATAGTCACCCTCACTCCATACTGCTGGTATTAACACTGGGACCATAGTCACCCTCCCTCCATACTGCTGGTATTAACACTGGGACCATAGTCACCATCCCTCCATACTGCTGGTATTAACACTGGGACCATAGTCACCATCCCTCCATACTGCTGGTATTAACACTGGGACTATAGTCACCCTCCCTCCATACTGCTGGTATTAACACTGGGACCATAGTCACCCTCCCTCCGTACTGCTGGTATTAACACTGGGACCATAGTCACCTTCCCTCCATACTGCTGGTATTAACACTGGGACCATAGTCACCCTCCCTCCATACTGCTGGTGTTAACACTGGGACCATAGTCACCCTCCCTCCATGCTGCTGGTATTAACACTGGGACCATAGTCACCCTCCCTCCATACTGCTGGTGTTAACACTGGGACCATAGAGAGTCACGTACTGCTGGTATAACACTGGGACCATAGTCACCCTCCCTCCATACTGCTGGTATTAACATTGGGACCATAGAGAGTCACGTACTGCTGGTATTAACACTGGGACCATAGTCACCCTCCCTCCGTACTGCTGGTATTAACACTGGGACCATAGTCACCCTCCCTCCATACTGCTGGTATTAACACTGGGACCATAGTCACCCTCCCTCCATACTGCTGGTATTAACACTGGTACCATAGTCACCTTCCCTCCGTACTGCTGGTATTAACACTGGGACCATAGAGAGTCACTCTTCCTCCATACTGCTGGTATTAACACTGGGACCATAGTCACCCTCCCTCCGTACTGCTGGTATTAACACTGGGACCATAGAGAGTCACTCTTCCTCCATACTGCTGGTATTAACACTGGGACCATAGTCACCCTCCCTCCATACTGCTGGTATTAACACTGGGACCATAGAGAGTCACGTACTGCTGGTATTAACACTGGGACCATAGTCACCCTCCCTCCGTACTGCTGGTATTAACACTGGGACCATAGAGAGTCACGTACTGCTGGTATTAACACTGGGACCATAGTCACCCTCCCTCCATACTGCTGGTATTAACACTGGGACCATAGTCACCCTCCATACTGCTGGTATTAACACTGGGACCATAGTCACCTTCCCTCCGTACTGCTGGTATTAACACTGGGACCATAGAGAGTCACCCTCCCTCCATACTGCTGGTATTAACACTGGGACCATAGAGAGTCACGTACTGCTGGTATTAACACTGGGACCATAGTCACCTTCCCTCCATACTGCTGGTATTAACACTGGGACCATAGTCACCCTCCCTCCATACTGCTGGTATTAACACTGGGACCATAGAGAGTCACGTACTGCTGGTATTAACACTGGGACCATAGACAGTACAGACAATACACATTTCTGCAGGCCAGAACCAAATCTCACGTGAGTCTAGCCAGCTACTCAAAGTTTTGTCGTCTCAAGAGATTAATACAGACTATACAGGCCGAGGCCGGACTCTCTCCTCTTCTCAAGACCCTCTCTTCTCAAGCCTCGGGCAGGCCGAAACAGGACTCTCTCCTCTTCTCAAGACCCTCTCTTTTCAAGCCTCGGGAAGGCCGAAGCAGGACTCTCCTCTTCTCAAGACCCTCTCTTTTCAAGCCTCGGGAAGGCCGAAGCAGGACTCTCCTCTTCTCAAGACCCTCTTCTCAAGCCTCGGGCAGGCCGAGGCCGGACTCTCTCCTCTTCTCAAGACCCTCTGTCCTCAAGTCTCGTCTCTCAGACTCTACAGACCAAGTCCAGACCCTCTCTCCTCTTCCCAAGCCTCGTGCAGGCAGAGGCCAGATCATCTCTCCTCTTCTCAAGACCCTCTGTCCTCCAGCCTCGTCCTATAGATGGACCATACAGGCCAGACCCTTTGTCATTTTCTTAAGCTTATTTGCTCTCTCACATCCATAATCAGCCATGATAGATTCATTCTCAGAAATTAATTTCCCAATGACCCGAGAGGTTCTTCTCATAACATAATGCCGTGACAACGGGAGCAGCTCTCTCTCTTTCTCTCTCTCGCTCTGAATTAAGTTTAAATGAAATGTATGGGCTTTATTGGCATCGAAAATATACAGTTGAAGTCGGAAGTTTACCAACACTTAGGTTGGAGTCATTAAAACCCGTTTTTCAACCACACCACACATTTCTTGTTAACAAACTATAGTTTTGGCAACTTGGTTATGACATCTACTTTAAATGACACAAGTCATTTTTCCAACAATTGTTTACAGTCAGATTATTTCACTTATAATTCACTGTATCACAATTCCAGTGGGTCAGAAGTTTACATACACTAAGTTGACTGTGCCTTTAAACAGCTTGGAAAATTCCAGAAAATGATGTCATGGCTTTAGAAGCTTCTGATAGACTAATTGACATCATTTGAGTCAATTTCGAGGTGTACCTGTGGATGTATTTCAAGGACTACCTTCAAACTCAGTGCCTCTTTGCTTGACATGATGGGAAAATAAAAAAGAAATCAGCCAAGACCTCAGGAAAAAAAATGGTAGACCTCCACAAGTCTGATTCATCCTTGGGAGCAATTTCCAAATGTCTGAAGGTACCACGTTCTTCTGTACAAACAATAGTACGCAAGTATAAACACCATTTAGCTGTCATACCACTCAGGAAGGAGACACGTTCTGTTTCCTAGAGATGAACGTACTTTGGTGTGAAAAGTGCAAATCAATCACAGAACAACAGCAAAGGACCTTATGAAGATGCTGGAGGAAACAGGTACAAAATAATCTATATCCACAGTAAAACAAGTCCTATATCGACATAACCTGAAAGGCCGCTCAGCAAGGAAGAAGTCACTGCTCCAAAACTGCCACAAAAAAGCCAGACTACGGTTTGCACCTGCACATGGGGACAAAGATCGTAATTTTTTGAGAAATGTCCTCTTGTCTGATGAAACAAAAATGGCGATAATGGCCATAATGACCATCGTTATGTTTGGAGGAAAAAGGGGGAGGCTTGCAAGTCAAAGAATACCATCTCAACCGTGAAGCACGGGGTTGGCAGCATCATGTTGTGGGGCAGCTTTGCTGCAGGAGGGACTGATGGCATCATGAGGAATCAAAATTATGTGGATATATTGAAGCAACATCTGAAGACATCAGTCAGGAAGTTAAAGCTTGATCTCAAATGGGTCTTCAAAATGGACTATGACCCCAAGCATACTTCCAAAGTTGTGACAAAATGGCTTAAGGACAACAAAGTCAAGGTATTGGAGTGGCCAACACAAAACCCTGACCTCAATCCTATAGAAAATGTGTGGGCAGAACTGAAAAAGCGTGTGCGAGCAAGGAGGCCTACAAACCTGACTCAGTTACACCAGCTCTGTCAGGAAGAATGGGCCAAACCCAATTTATTGTGGGAATCTTGGGAAAGGCTACCTGAAACGTTTGGCCCAAGTTAAACAATTTAAAGACTATGCTACCAAATACTCATTGAGTGTATGTAAACTTCTGACCCACTGGGAATGTGATGAAAGAAATAAAAGCTGAAATAAATCATTCTCTCTACTATTATTCTGACATTTCACATTCTTAAAATAAAGTGGTGATCCTAACTGACCTAAAACAGGGAATTTTTACTGGGATTAAATGTCAGGAGTTGTGAAAAACTTGGTTTAAAGGTATTTGGCTAAGGTGTATGTAAACTTCTGACTGTAAAACTGTATGTTTACATTGCCAAATCAAGTGAACTAGATAATAAACAAAAGTGAAATAAACAATACAAATGAACAGTAAACATTACACTCACAGAAGTTCCAAATGAATAAAGACATTTCAAATGTCATATTATGTCTATATACATTGTTGTAACGATATGCAAATAGTTAAAGTACAAAAGGGAAAATAAATAAACATAAACATGGGTTGTATTTAAAATGGTGTTTGTTCTTCACTGGTTTCCCTTTTCTTGTGGCAACAGGTCACACATCTTACTGCTGTGATGGCACACTGTGGAATTTCACCCAGTAGATATGGGAGTTTATTAAAATTGGATTTGTTTTCAAATTCTTTGTGATCTGAGGGAAATATGTGCCTCTAATATGGTTAAACATTTGTCAGCAGGTTAGGAAGTGGAGCTCAGTTTCCACTTCATTTTGTGGGCAGTGAGCACATAGCCTGTCTTCTCTTGAGAGCCATGTCTGCCAATGGTGACCTCTCTCAATAGCAAGGCTATGCTCACTGAGTCTGTATATACTACATCTCTCTCCCACTCTCCCCTTCCCTCTTTCTCTCTCCCTCCCTCCCTCTTTCTCTCAACCTCTCTCTTTCTGTCTCTCTCCCTCTCTCTCGCTCTCTCGGGTCTCTCTCTCTCTCGGGTCTCTCTCTCTCTCGGGTCTCTCTCTTTCTCTCTCTCTCTCTCTCCTCTGCTGTTTCTTTCGCCTACATTCAGACACTCCATCTGTCTTTCTCTCTCATTCATTACTCCTCTTTTCCTCTGTTCTCTCCATCCCTGGGATGGTTTCTGATGTCACTGTCGTAACAAAATTAGCTCATTTGTTCTTAATTCTGTCTGTCAATGTTCTTCAGTGTGATGTAGTTAGCTCATTTAATTCTCCTTCACACTGCTCATTCATTCATGTACGTCAGCTATTGTTTTGCTCTCTGTCTCAAGGCTCCCTCCCTCCGTCCCTCCCTCTGTCTCTCCCTCTCTCCCTCCCACCTGCTCTGTCTAGATCTACCTGTACTCACCTGCTCTGTCTAGGTCTACCTGTACTCACCTGCTCTGTCTAGGTCTACCTGTTCTCACCTGCTCTGTCTAGGTCTACCTGTACTCACCTGCTCTGTCTAGGTCTACCTGTTCTCACCTGCACTCACCTGCTCTGTCTAGGTCTACCTGTACTCACCTGCTCTGTCTAGGTATACCTGTTCTCATCTGTACTGTCTAGGTCTACCTGTACTCGCCTGCTCTGTCTATGTCTACCTGTACTCGCCTGCTCTGTCTATGTCTACCTGTACTCGCCTGCTCTGTCTAGATCTACCTGTACTCACCTGTACTGTCTGTCTACCTGTGCTCGCCTGTACTGTCTAGGTCTACCTGTACTCACCTGTACTGTCTAGATCTACCTGTACTCACCTGTACTCACCTGTACTGTCTAGGTCTACCTGTGCTCACATGTACTGTCTAGATCTACCTGTTCTCACCTGCTCTGTCTAGGCCCAGCTGTACTCACCTGCTCTGTCTAGGTCTACCTGTACTCACCTGCTCTGTCTAGGTATACCTGTTCTCATCTGTACTGTCTAGGTCTACCTGTACTCGCCTGTTCTGTCTATGTCTACCTGTACTCGCCTGCTCTGTCTAGGTCTACCTGTACTCGCCTGCTCTGTCTAGGCCTACCTGTTCTGTCTAGGCCTACCTGTACTCGCCTGCTCTGTCTAGATCTACCTGTACTCACCTGTACTCACCTGTACTGTCTAGGCCTACCTGTACTCACCTGTACTGTCTAGGCCTACCTGTACTCACCTGTACTGTCTAGATCTACCTGTTCTCACCTGTACTGTCTAGATCTACCTGTACTCACCTGTACTGTCTAGATCTACCTGTACTCACCTGTACTGTCTAGATCTACCTGTGCTCACCTGTACTGTCTAGATTTACCTGTTCTCACCTGCTCTGTCTAGATCTACCTGTTCTCACCTGTACTGTCTAGGCCTACCTGTTCTCACCTGCTCTGTCTAGGCCTACCTGTATTCACCTGTGCTGTCTAGATCTACCTGTTCTCACCTGCTCTGTCTAGGCCTACCTGTATTCACCTGTACTGTCTAGATCTACCTGTTCTCACCTGTACTGTCTAGATCTACCTGTTCTCACCTGTACTGTCTAGGCCTACCTGTTCTCACTTGCTCTGTCTAGGCCTACCTGTATTCACCTGTACTGTCTAGATCTACCTGTTCTCACCTGCTCTGTCTAGGCCTACCTGTATTCACCTGTACTGTCTAGATCTACCTGTTCTCACCTGCTCTGTCTAGGCCTACCTGTATTCACCTGTACTGTCTAGATCTACCTGTTCTCACCTGCTCTGTCTAGGCCTACCTGTATTCACCTGTACTGTCTAGATCTACCTGTTCTCACCTGCTCTGTCTAGGCCTACCTGTATTCACCTGTACTGTCTAGATCTACCTGTTCTCACCTGCTCTGTCTAGGCCTACCTGTATTCACCTGTACTAGACTGCCTCGTTAATTACTGTTACATTCTTTTGCATAATTCAACAAGTGTGTCAATTTCAGGATACCCTCAGATTAAAAATCAACAGTTTGACTCTAGATTACACCTTTCTATACATACTTTACATTGTTTGAGACTTTATATCACTATAATCCAAGCGTTCCGGAAGTTTCTTTCATTTCAGCGCATCTCATTTCTAAACATTTCAACTGTATGAAATTATATAAATATATATTTTTTTAAGATTCCACCAAAAATCAACAGAAAGTTCTCTCACATTCTTCTCTTCCTTGTGATTTAAGTGTTGAGACGACGCATAAAATGAAGCTGTAAACTTCTTATAGATACAACGAAATACGATGTATTGAGTCTCCATTCAGCCATTACCGGAGTGTGATTGACAGGTCCTTTTAAAACATGTCCTCAGTCGTAACATGACCTGGAAAAGAGACACAAGCGAGTATACGGAAGTTCAGAGAAGACATATAAATACAAAAAACCTCCCTTGTCTTGTCGATCACAACATCATTTTCTTTTTCTTCTTAAACAGAAGTCGTTTTTTTGTTGTTGTGGAGATCGCCAGATAAACTCTATAAATAGGGGTGGGCTTGGTGAAGATAGATTGACAGTATGGCTGAGACGGCCGAGCCCACGGAGGATCAGCTCATCCATTTTTTATTTGGGTCAGGGTCTGGGATTAACCCAGATAGAAATTGCATTATGTCTGTCTGTTATAGATGGCTTCCTGTTTTGGCTCCAATCCAATTTGCTATTCTACTTTTAAACGGGTTGACTGTGGAATGTTCAGTGCATTAAAATATAACATTGAGTTCTGTGGTTGCACACTACCAATGAAAAGTTGACCAAAGTTTACCAGACTACCAATAAAAGTTTATTTTAAATATCTTTAATAGTTTGAATAGGGAGGTTCTGTCAATAGAAGCAAAACACATTCACAAACAACAGTTAACTAGTAGTACATCAAAATAAAAACTAGTAAAACAGGTGAAATGTTAAGGTTTATAAATACTCCCAACCATTCATGAAGACTACAGTTTATTTGTTATTTCAGCCACAAATGTGAGGCTGATGAGGGGAGGACGGCTCATAATAATGTCTGGAACGGAGTAAATGGAATGGCATCAAACACATAGAAATAATGAGTTTGATTCCCCTTCCACCAATTCCGCTCCAGACATTACCACGAGCTCATCCTCCCTAATTAAGGTACCACCAACCTCCTGTGATTAGCAAATGGCTACTTTAACAGATGGGCTCTAGTTAAAGGAGTTAGATATCTGAGGAGTTCTACCGCCTCTGGTTCATTATGAACACTGCCGTTGACCTATCATCAATACCACAGGAGGCTCTTGAGGGGAGGACGGCTCATAACAATGGCCAGAACGGAGCTACATGGAAGAGAGATTTTTACTCAAGTATGACAACTGCGTTTGGAGGAAAAAGTACTCAGTTGTCATACTTGAGTAAAAGTAAAGATACCTTAATAGAAAATGACTCAAGTAAAAGTGAAAGTCACCCAGTAAAATACTACTTGAGTAAAAGTCTACAAGTATTTGGTTTTAAATACACTTAAGTATCAAAAAGTAAAAGTATAAATGATTTCAACTTCCTTATATAATGCATCCTCAGGTGGGCGGGGCAAGCGCGTTTCGACTTAATGAGAAAGCAACAATAAAGCCACATGATTCGTAGAGCCAGTGTTCCAATTATACATCACACTCTTGGGGGAACCCAACATCTATCAAGAGCTCTGTGACAGTTGTTTAATGTGCTGACTCTTTCAGTGAAAGTGTAAAAGGGTTCACTCAAGCTTTGCCCACACAGAAAACATTTTAGTAGTGTTGTTACTCATGTGTGAGGCTCTCATTTATTCTGGGCCAAAGCCAAGTTCTCAATCCAATCAAGGAAAGGAAGGGAGGTTTACACACATCCAGAAAAGTTGAAGTACTGCCCACAAACATGGTTACAAAACAGGATACAGTGCCTGTGTTTTGGCAGACGTGGACATTCCCTTTATTTTCATTGGCTCAGCCCAATTAATGACAGTCCTTCCTTCCTATCAAACGGTTGACCTTTTAATCTCTCTTTCTTTCTCCCCGAATCCATCTAACGATCTCGTTTGAAGAGAGTGACTGGGTGACTGAGAGCCAGTGGCGCTCAGTGCCGTTTAAGATAAGGGAGGACAATTAAAAAACACATTTCCATGAGTATGGCCTTATTTATATTACAGCATATTGGATGACTGTCATTTATATTCCATTCACCCAGTTCAATGTAACATCGATACGTTTAGGCTACTACGTGATACTGTAATTTTCCCTATACCCATCATGAAGTTGCTACAACCTAGCCTATGAATGAAAGTTTACAACATAGGTGCACACAGGTCGAGAGATGCACACTGTCCTGCATCTAGCTAATCTAGGGTGTAGTCATTAGTCCAACAGTTGCAAACAAGAGTTTCTATTGGACAAATTCAGGTCTGTTCTGTTTGCGTCTGTACTAAGACGTGTTTTTCAACAGAATCGGCAGAATGAATACACCCCTGATCACGCGTAAACACAGTTCACTTTCATAGCAGCTACGTTGTATTCCTTCTCGTATCATGCTCTCTCCTCCTCTCACCTCTTCCCTTTGCTTGTGGACTTCAATGCAGAACACATCAGCTGTGACCAGGCGAAATAAACTAAAGTAACTTCAGGCCTGAACTACACAGCCTGAGAGAGAGAGAAACAGTGAGATTGTCACGGTTCTCTTGTGGTGAAGGAGAGGCGGACCAAAACGCAGCGTGGTGGTTATTCATGTTTCTTTAATTAAGACACTATACATGAATAAACTAACGAAAACAATACATGTGAGAACTCAAAACAATCCTATCTGGTGCAAAACACAGAGACAGGAACAATCACCCACAAACACACAGTGAAACCCAGGCTACCTAAATATGGTTCCCAATCAGAGACAATGACTAACACCTGCCTCTGATTGAGAACCATATCAGGCCAAACACAGAAACAGACAAACTAGACACACAACATAGAATGCCCACTCAGATCACACCCTGACCAAACAAACATAGAAACATACAAAGCAAACTATGATCAGGGTGTGACAGAGATGTAGGAGAAACAGTGAGATGTAGGAGAAACAGTGAGACTGGCACAAACAGTGAAAGATACCTTCCTGCTGAGGAACATGCAATTGACCATTTCCCCCAGGGCAGTTAATAAAGAGAGAGAGATAAATAGGGAGAAAAGAGATTGAGAGATAAGAAGAAAAGAGAGAGAGAGAGAGAGAGGTACAGGCCTGAACTTCACAGCCTTTCGGAGAAAGAGAGAGGGGAAGTGAGAGATAGATAGAGAGGGACAGAGACAGACAGAGAGAGAGAGAGAGACAGAGACAGAGACAGAGACAGAGAGACAGAGAGAGAGAGACAGAGAGACAGAGAGACAGAGACTTGTGAGACGGAGACAGAGAGAGAGAGACACAAAGACAGAGAGAGAGACAGAGAGACAGAGACTTGTGAGACAGAGACAGAGACAGAGAGAGATAGATAGAGAGAGTTGTTATTGTTCCAGAGAGTGAACTACTCAGATTTCCCACTGAGTTGTACTGAATGTTTCATCACCACCTGTTTCTCACTGTGACCCGTTCACACCTGCCACATCACAAACAACACTACACCTTTATCAGTTGCACTGTAGGTGGGAAAGCAGGACCGTGATACCATTTTCAACTGGGGTTTTCCCAACGTAGTTTACATATATTAAAAAAAACATGTATTAAATTAAATCATTACAACATCTCATAGAATAGCTTGACAGGAGGCTAAGACCAATTACGGGAAGAACAAACCAGAGATGTTTGGCAACAGCAACCCTAGATGTACATGTTACATACATCATTGCTGGAACCTAGTAGGAAGAGGACAGGTTGTATGTTTGAGTCTCTCCTGACAGATTTGGGTCTGGATTCTGAGATTATGCATTTTCTGTGATATCCTATTGAATGCTAATATTAAGGTTTGCATGGGAAGAGGAGAAAAAAAACCAAGGATATCACATATATTATATATGAAAAATAGAATAGTTTTAAATCTGTTGATGGCTGTTGGACAGGTAGGAGAGGGAGGATGTCAGGTAGGAAAGGGAGGATTTCAGGTAGGAGAGGGAGGATGCCAGGTAGGAGAGGGAGGATGTCAGGTAGGAGAGGGAGGATGTTAGGTAGGAGAGGGAGGATGTTAGGTAGTAGAGGGAGGATGTCAGGTAGGAGAGGGAGGATGTCAGGTAGGAGAGGGAGGATGTTAGGTAGTAGAGGGAGGATATCAGGTAAGAAAGGGAGGATGTCAGGTAGGAGAAGGAGGATGTTAGGTAGTAGAGGGAGGATGTCAGGTAGGAGAGGGAGGATGTCAGGTAGGAGAAGGAGGATGTCAGGTAGGAGAAGGAGGATGCCAGGTAGTAGAGGGAGGATGTCAGGTAGGATAAGGAGGATGTCAGGTAGGAGAGGGAGGATGTCAGGTAGGAGAGGGAGGATGCCAGGTAGGAGAGGGAGGATGTCAGGTAGGAGAGGGAGGATGTTAGGTAGGAGAGGGAGGATGTCAGGTAGGAGAGGGAGGATGTTAGGTAGTAGAGGGAGGATGTCAGGTAGGAGAGGGAGGATGTCAGGTAGGAGAGGGAGGATGTTAGGTGGTAGAGGGAGGATGTCAGGTAAGAAAGGGAGGATGTCAGGTAGGAGAAGGAGGATGTTAGGTAGTAGAGGGAGGATGTCAGGTAGGAGAGGGAGGATGTCAGGTAGGATAAGGAGGATGTCAGGTAGGAGAGGGAGGATGTCAGGTAGGAGAGGGAGGATGTCAGGTACGAGAGGGAGGATGTCAGGTAGGAGAGGGAAGATGTTAGGTAGGAGAGGGAGGATGTCAGGTAGGAGAAGGAGATTGTCAGGTAGGAGAAGGAGGATGTCAAGTAGGAGAAGGAGGATGTCAGGTAGGAGAGGGAGGATGTCAGGTAGGAGAAGGAGGATGTCAGGTAGTAGAAGGAGGATGTCAGGTAGGAGAAGGAGGATGTCAGGTAGGAGAAGGAGGATGTCAGGTAAGGAGAGGGAGGATGTCAGGTAGGAGAGGGAGGATGTCAGGTAAGAGAAGGAGGATGTCAGGTAGGAGAGGGAGGATGTCAGGTAGGAGAGGGAGGATGTCAGGTAGTAGAGGGAGGATGTAAGTTAGGAGAGGGAGGATGGCAGGTAGGAGGAGAATGAAATATGCGTCACTGAGGCTGTCAGCCAGTAGAGTCCTTTCCCCTGGGGAGACCCCTGTGGTGAGTGTTTCCTCTTTGTACAGTATACTCTGCATAATCTCAGCACCCAGAACTAAATCTCACGCTGGCCAGCTGCTCTACTGTTACATCTGTCACAAAATACTCTGAACTGAAGGCTACTTCAACCATAACCTCCACCAGGCTATTGTGCATTAGGAGGAAGTGTTTGGGAATGAGATTACCGTCCTAAACCATGGGGTGCAGATGGAGGCTGTGGGGTGCAGATGGATGCTGTGGGGTGCAGATGGATGCTGTGGGGTGCAGATGGATGCTGTGGGGCGCAGATGGATGCTGTGGGGCGCATATGGATGCTGTGGGGTGCAGATGGATGCTGTGGGGTGCAGATGGATGCTGTGGGGTGCAGATGGATGCTGTGGGGCGCATATGGATGCTGTGGGGTGCAGATGGATGCTGTGGGGCGCAGATGGATGCTGTGGGGTGCAGATGGATGCTGTGGGGTGCAGATGGATATATTTCTGACAAATAAATAACATTTCCCACAAAACAAATGTAGCATACAATATAGCTCAGTATTTTAATTATTATTTCATACAGTCATTATATATCAAGGGTGTCAATAATTTGTGACTCCACTATATGTATGTGTGTGTGTGTGCGTGCGTGCGTGAGTGCGTGCATTTTGTAGTGGAAATTTCCTGTATTTACAAAATCATGAGAGCAAACCACCACACAAGTCAGAGTTATCATAAAGTCCATCTTTAATTATTATGAGCTCCATCACAACCCTGTGACTCTCAGATCAATTCAGTGTCTATAAATGAATTCTCTGAGAGTGCTTACAAAACAGTTCTTAGTATCATTTATAGCCCAGACACACCCATCTCAACTCACATGACGAATAACAGATCTTAAGAACATTACAAAGGAAGACTTTACTTGAGAGAGGAGTATTCCATAGCCAGACAGCATTGGCTATAAATTATCGTTCCGTTTGCTCTCCTAAAACGAGGTTCTACTTCTCGTTCTTGGTACAACATAGTACCAAGACATTAGGATATATATCAATTGTCATTTTAGACACTCCCATTCTGGACAAGCTCACGGAGACACAGTGACTGGCACACAGACATTGTGGAGCCAAGAGATAATTGGTTCCCCCTCAATCACCCCTTCACATGGTTTAAAATATATGTTTACATATGTTTACATATAGTAAAATACAAGCTTGACCCCTCCCCTCTCTGCGGCCCAAGTAACTGAACCCTGACAGAGAACAGAGAACTGCAACCGGCCAGCACTATAGTACAACAAGATACATTCTAAATGAGAAGTAAGTCACACGCATATAATGAAAATAAAACATCTTATCTATGTTACCCAACTATTCTGATTAATCCCCAACAATTTGTGTGTGTGTGTGTGTGTGTATACGTTGTTTATAAATGTTCAACAAGTCAGCAACATGTGTCTACTGTTCCAGACAGGGTCAAACAACATTGTGTCAAATTCCTCATCGATACGAGTGATGGGATGGAGTGTGACAAAGACGGGGAAGAGAGGCGACATCTCCTCTCCTGTAATGTTCTCCTGCCTGCCTGTGAGTCTGCCCATCCATCGGTCTGTGTTTCTCACAGTCACTCACAGTCACTCACAGTCACTCACAGTCACTCACAGTCACCCACAGTCACTCACAGTCACTCACAGTCACTCACAGTCACCCACAGTCACCCACAGTCACTCACAGTCACTCACAGCCACCCACAGTCACTCACAGTCACTCACAGTCACCCACAGTCACTCAGTCACTCACAGTCACTCACAGTCACTCACAGTCACTCAGTCACTCACAGTCACTCACAGTCACTCACAGTCACTCAGTCACTCACAGTCACTCACAGTCACTCAGTCACTCACAGTCACTCACAGTCACTCACAGTCACTCACAGTCACTCAGTCACTCACAGTCACTCACAGTCACTCAGTCACCCACAGTCACTCACAGTCACTCACAGTCACCCACAGTCACCCACAGTCACTGTCACTCACAGTCACTCACAGTCACTCACAGTCACTCAGCACGACCTGTTTGTGTTTTAGCAGCAACTTTGGATTTACTTGAAGACTCATCTAAACGTTTTCTTCAGGTCACGACATGACTGGTGGACTGACCAGATAGATGGGTTTTACAATCAATAATCAATAGCCCAATCAATACTCTTGGATTATTTGATTTCAGCCTACTTTCTATTTTCCTCTCAATGTTTATTTGGCGGAAACAAAAATGTGTAAACACCAAATCAGATTTTTGTATTTGACTTCATGGTGTTAAATGTATATAATTGTAACTAATGGGGGAGGTGATACACAGACTGCTTGCTGTATGTCTCATATTTTCCACAAGGGAGGTACAAAACATCACACAACGGCCCCTTTAAGAGGGAGGGACAACACATCACACAACGGCCCCTTTAAGAGGGAGGGACAACACATCACACAACGGCACCTTTAAGAGGGAGGGACAACACATCACACAACGGCCCCTTTAAGAGAGAAAGAGGGAGAAAGAGAAAGAGAGAGAGAGAGAGAGAGAGAGAGAAAGAGAGAGAGAGAGAGAGAGAGAGAGAGAGAGAGAGAGAGAGAGAGATGTGATAACAGTGACAGAATTGTTCTATGATGACAACCGGATTAATGTTTGACGCGCTGTCATATTAAAGAATAGCCACATTACAAATCCGTGTCGGACACATCAGAGTCAGACCGAACCTCGTAGTCAACATCTTCGCGTGTGGATTCCAACTTGAAGAAGAATTTTGGCGGTTAATTACGTGTCACAGGTAGGAAATTCAATTATCTTTTCTGTTTTCATAATTATTTATTGACATATTAGATGCAGCATAATTGTCTCTGGGTTGAATTCATCACCTATTTCTTTATTATTACCAAACTATGGGTTAAAGTGATTTCTTATACAAGTGTTTTTAAGTAACATTTTCTGCAATGATTATTGCATGATTATCCCATTAGCCTATGTCAACCTAACAACTACATGATTTTGAGATTTTGAGACTGATTTAAAACATGGAATTATTTATTTTCCAGCTAAATTATTATATTACTTGTCTATTATATTACTTCTATACAGTAGACTAATACCACTTTACAGTAGACTATACACCAGTTGCTAAAGGGTATAGGGTTTAAAAGGAAAATAAATGACTGTTGAATGAATTCCATAACAAGCTGTAAATTGAGCCAGTAACTTCTGCTAATAGAACGTTCATTCATACAGATGGTGTAGCTGAGACTAAATGGTCAATTGCATGTTCCTCACTAGGAAGGTATCATTCACTGTTTGTGCCAGTCTCACTGTTTCTCCTACATTCTCTCTCTCTCTCTCTCTCTCTCTCTCTCTCTCTCTCTTCTCCCTATTTTTCCCCCTCTCTCTCTCTCTCTCTTCTCCCTATGTCTCTCTTTCTCTCTCTCCTTTATTTCTCTCTCTTCTTTCTCTCTCTCTCTTCTCCCTATTTTCTCTCTCTCCTCCCTATTTCTCTCTCTCTCTCTCCTCCCTATTTTCTCTCTCTCCTCCCTATTTCTCTCTCTCTCTCTCCTCCCTATTTCTCTCTCTCTCTCTTCTCCCTATTTCTCTCTCTCTTCTCCCTATTTTCTCTCTCTCCTCCCTATTTCTCTCTCTCTTCTCCCTATTTCTCTCTCTCTCTTGCTCTCTCTATTTTCTCCCTATTTCTCTCTCTTCTTTCTCTCTCTCTCTTCTCCCTATTTCTCTCTCTCTTCTCCCTACTTCTCTCTCTCTCTTGCTCTCTCTATTTTCTCCCTATTTCTCTCTTTTTTCTCTCTTCTCCCTATTTCTCTCTCTCTTCTCCCTATTTCTCTCTCTCTTCTCCCCATTTCTCTTTCTCTCCTCCCTATTTCTCTCTCTCTTCTCCCCATTTTTCTCTCTCTCTCTATTTCTCTCTCTCTCTCGCTCTCTTTCTTTTCTTCCTATCTCTCAATCTCTTTTCTCCCTATTTATCTTTCTCTCTCTCTTTCTCTCTCTCTCCTCATTAATTGCCCTGGGGAAATGGAAGTGATAACAGCATTGGCTGAGCCTGTCATTTCTCCTTTCTCGCGCTCGATTATATCCTTCTCGCTTTCTTTCTCTCCTATCTCTCTCTTTCACACTCACTCTCTCTAATTGTCATTCTTGTGGGTTCCACAAAATGCATTGATTGTTTTCAATTGTGTTAATTGGTGTGGTAGCTTTCCCTGAATTGCTGCTTTCTTCTAACAGAACTTTATAACGGGTTTATAACGGGTTTATAATGCACTGAAGCTACTTTCTGTCTGTCAGGCAGTTAGACAGACATGCAGTACATGGGACTCACTCGGTGGACATTCTTATGGCCTCTGATAGTACGTGTGTGTGTGTACATACGTACGTGTGTGTGTGTGTGTGTGTGTGTGTGTGTGTGGCCACTGCTCAGATTGACAACTACAGTATATTTCATCTCCAATGTTTATTAAAAACATAAATATATTTTCACAATGAGCACTGATGTCTCTCAAACACATTGTTACATTAGTTGGTTAGCTAGCGAATTTGAGCCATATCAGCATTGACAAGAAATCAGTCAAAACACCTCAAAATCAGACATGAAACAAGATGAAACTAGCTGAAATCCGTAACTTACGATTCCCCACATGACAGTTTCTTGTCATTGTTAGTAGCTATCTGGCCATCCAGAATCAAAACAACTCTCAGATTTCAGCCCCGTTGAAGAGTATGCGTCGTTTTCGTGACGTTACCAGCTATCCCATCTATGTCAAACCAGAATGTAGATCGATGTGGACTGCGAAATGGAAAAACGTCCCTTATATAGGATAGGATTTGTAATGATGAAGAGGATTATGATTATATAAAGAATCATTTTAATAAAAGTGTCTACTTGAATCACTCAAATATTTAATAAAAAAATGCAATACACGAACAAATGAAACAAATACACCGCTGATATTTCAGCCTGGATTCTAACCAGAACCAGACGAGGATACCAATCACCACTTGGTAAATGGACGAATGTGTTGAAAAGTGTACGACGGGTGTTCTATTTCCCTGGCTAAGGCACATGTCACATGTTGAGTGATTTGTCCCTTCATTTGATAAACACACCGAACAGATGTTCTCTATTCTCCTGCAGTCATATTCTGCATTGAAGTTTGATTTTCCTCGCTGATAAAACCCAAGCCCAGATTCTAACCAACTCAGATACGATCATGCAATATATTCTCCTGCAGTCTGACTGATACTGACTGAAGAGTATTCCTATCGTAGTTTGTTTTTACCGACTGAGCCAAGAGATGCGTAGTATCCAGTCTGTTTTTACAGCACATAGTCTTACATCACATTCGGACTGAACTTTGTTTCTCCTTGCTGGCCCAGCACCAACTGAGGCCAGGTCTCGAACCACGGCATAAACAAACACGGAACATTCTCCTGCAGTTATAGATCAGACTCTAACAGTGGAGTCTTGCTACCATCGTTTGCTCTTCCTTGCTGGGACAGGAGAGAGATGACATACAACACAGTAGATACTCTACACAGATTCTAACCAAGACTCGGATATAATCATTGGACTAATGCATTTTTCTACACCGTCACCAACATGCTACAGTATAGTTTTCTTTTCCCTGTCTTGACAAGAAGATAGTGTACAGCCCAGACCAGGCTACTTCTGACCATGGACTACAGTCAGGGCCAAAAGTAATGGCCCCCTTGACAAAGATAAGCAAAAAATAATGCAAAGATGGAAATATATTGTATGCAACAAACAAAAACATGTATAAATTATAATATTTTATACTAATACAATTGCTTAGAGAAAGAGATTTTATTTAATAAGTAATAAAAAATAAAAAAATAAAAATATTATTGGCACCCCTGTTTTCAATACTTCAGCACCCTCCCCTTGGGAGGATAACAACACTGAGGCTTTTTCTAGAATTTTTAAGAGCTTGGAGAACACGTTGGGAGGCTGACATGGCCATTGCAAAATGGCCTAAAATGTCTTGGTACCGGGTAAAGTTCATGATGCCGTTGACCTTACCAAGGACCCCAGGACCAGTGGAAGCAGAACAGACCCATGACATCAAAGATCCACCACCATATTTTACAGTAGGTATGCTTCTGTTTTTGAACACCAAACCCACCACTGGTATGCGTGGCCCAAGAGCTCTATTTTCATGTCATCTGCCCATTGCACCGCTCGGAGTTCCAAGTGCCAATGCCGTTTAGCAAACTCCAAGTGGTGCTATGGTCAGATAACATGAACATAGAGCTCTTTGGCCACGCACATTAGTGGTGGGTTTTAAATACTGTAACATCAACCCAACCCAGTCCCCAGCCCAAGCTGTGTCTCTTCCAGCTGTGTAATTATCCACACTAGATAGCTCCAACTAGGGCAAACGCATGTCATATTCACCAGCACCACCCAGCCACAGCCCAGTCCACAACCCACAACCCAGTCACAACCCAGCCCACAGCTCACAACCCACAATCCAACCACAGCCCAGCCCACAACCCAGCCACAAATCAGCTCACAGCCCAACCCAGCCCACAACCCAGCCACAAGCCAGCCACAACCCAGCCCACAGCCCAGCCCAATACCCAGCCCACAACCCAGCCCAATACCCGGCCACAACCCAGCCCAACCCAGCCCACAACCCAGTCACCACCCAGCCCAGCACAACCCAGCCACAAGCCAGCCACAACCCAGCCCACAGCCCAGCCCAATACCCAGCCCACAACCCAGCCCAATACCCGGCCACAACCCAGCCCAACCCAGCCCACAACCCAGTCACCACCCAGCCCAGCACAACCCAGCCCACAACCCATCCCAATACCCGCCCACAACCCAGACACAACCCAGCCCAATACCCAGCCACAAACCAGACACAACCCAGCCCACAGCCCAGCCCAACCCAGCCCACAACCCATCCCAATACCCGCCCACAACCCAGACACAACCCAGCCCAATACCCAGCCAACAGCCCAGCCACAACCCAGCCCACAACCCAGCCCACAACCCAGCCCACAACCCAGCCCACAACCCAGACACAACCCAGCCCACAACCCAGACACAACCCAGCCCACAACCCAGACACAACCCAGCCCACAACCCAGACACAACCCAGACACAGCCCAGCCCACAGCCCAGCCCACAACCCAGACACAGCCCAGCCCACAACCCAGACACAGCCCAGCCCACAACCCAGCCCACAACCCAGACACAACCCAGCCCACAGCCAACAACCCAGACACAGCTCAGCCCACAGCCCAGCCCACAGCCCAGCCCACAACCCAGCCACAACCCAGCCACAGCCCAGCCCACAACCCAGACACAGCCCAGCCCACAGCCCAGCCCACAGCCCAGCCCACAGCCCAGCCCACAGCCCAGCCCACAGCCCACAGCCCAGCCCACAGCCCAGCCCACAGCCCACAGCCACAGCCCAGCCCACAGCCCAGCCCAGCCACAGCCCAGCCCAGCCCACAGCCCAGCCCACAGCCCAGCCCAGCCCACAGCCCAACCACAGCCCAGCCCAGCCACAGCCCAGCCACAGCCCAGCCACAGCCCAGCCCACAGCCCAGCCCACAGCCCAGCCCACAGCCCAGCCTACAGCCCAACCACAGCCCAACCACAGCCCAGCCCACAGCCCAACCACAGCCCAACCACAACCCAACCACAGCCCAGCCCACAGCCCAGCCCACAGCCCAACCACAGCCCAACCACAGCCCAGCCCACAGCCCAACCACAGCCCAACCACAACCCAACCACAGCCCAGCCCACAGCCCAACCACAGCCCAGCCCACAGCCCAGGATCTGTATCTCTTCTAGCTGTGTGCTTATGGACACTGTGAGGGAGGATTAATGTGCTGGTCTGGTATAGTGTATCAGCAGTGGTACTCACACATCCCACTGTGTCTAATGTCGCAGTCTGATTCCCAAACGGCTCCTTAGTCCCTGTAATGTGCACTACGTTTGACCAGGGCCCTGGTTGTACACTGTGGTACTATATAGGGAATAGGGTGTAATTTGGAACGCAGTTAATGTCCCTGACTACTATAAAACACAGAGATGTATCATCACTGGAACATGAGTTAGGATGATCTGTTGGGAGGTGGATTCAATGGTCAATTAATGAGAGAGAGTGTAGATGAATGTAATGTCATGCTTGTCAGATGTGTGTGTGGGAGGGAGGGAGGGATGGGATGGATGGATAGAGGGAGGGATAGATAGATAGAGGGTGTGTAGGGAGGGTGAGTGGGAGGGAGGGATGGATAGATAGAGGGTGTGTAGGGAGGGTGAGTGGGAGGGAGGGAGGGATGGATAGATAGAGGGTGCATAGGTGCGTGGGAGGGTGAGTGGGAGGGAGGGAGGGAGGGATGGATGGATGGAGGGTGAGTGGGAGGGAGAGAGAGAGGGAGGGATGGATAGATAGAGGGTGTGTAGGGAGGGTGAGTGGGAGGGAGAGGGAGAGGGAGGGATGGATAGATATAGGGTGTGTAGGGAGGGTGAGTGGGAGGGAGAGGGAGAGGGAGGGATGGATAGATAGAGGGTGTGTAGGGAGGGTGAGTGGGAGGGAGAGAGAGAGGGAGGGATGGATAGATAGAGGGTGTGTAGGGAGGGTGAGTGGGAGGGAGAGGGAGAGGGAGGGATGGATAGATAGAGGGTGTGTAGGGAGGGTGAGTGGGAGGGAGAGGGAGAGGGTATGTAGAGGCAGGAGATGGGATAAGATGCTGGTAATGTTTGTTGTGTTGAAATATTGTCATGTATGTATGAAAGAGAGAATGTGAAGAGTTTATTTCCAAAATGCTATATCCACAAAATATTTTTTTAAATTTTTTTGAATCAGAAATGATGGGTTCTGGGTACCTTCATGTGTGTAAAATATTAGTGTTCTATTAGTGTTTTTTATTTACAGATTTTAGATGTGTATTAAAATGTGTGTTTTTTTTTAGGTAAAAAAACCGATCTGTTGTTTAGCTGGAATGGAATGGTGATGTACTTTATATTTGAATCAAATCAGTCAATGAAATGTATTTTATAAAGCCCTTCTTACATCAGCTGATGACACAACGTGCTGTACAGAAACACAGCCTAAAAACCCCAAACAGCAAACAATGCAGGTGTAGACTGTGATGTGGGGTTGTCTCACCTAGCTATCTTAAGATGAATGCACTGTGCGGCACTCTGGATAAAATGTCAAACGTAAATGTTTTACATACAGATTTAATAATTACTGTATTGATTCATTTAAAAAAAGATGTATACTGTATTGTATATATTGATGTCACAGACTAATTATTTGTACAGTTCTCAGATCCATATTGTCACGTTATAGGAAAAATATGAGGATTGTCTTTCTGACAACTCCCATTTACTGCAACCAGTAAATCTGATGATTCATAGCAGTAAGAGAGGTCAGTATAGATTGTAGTTTCCGGCCTCCTCTTCTTCTTCTTCTCTTGGCCCAGTAGATGAAGTAGTGCACTATATAGGAACTAGGTTACTAAAGTAGTGCACTATATAGGAACTAGGTAACTAAAGTAGTGCACTATATAGGAACTAGGTTACTAAAGTAGTGCACTATATAGGAACTAGGTTACTAAAGTAGTGCATTATATAGGAACTAGGTTACTAAAGTAGTGCACTATATAGGAACTAGGTAACTAAAGTAGTGCACTATATAGGAACTAGGTTACTAAAGTAGTGCACTATATAGGAACTAGGTAACTAAATAGGAACTAGGTAACTAAAGTAGTGCACTATATAGGAACTAGGTTACTAAATAGGAACTAGGTAACTAAAGTAGTGCACTATATAGGAACTAGGTAACTAAATAGGAACTAGGTAACTAAAGTAGTGCACTATATAGGAACTAGGTTACTAAAGTAGTGCACTATATAGGAACTAGGTTACTAAAGTAGTGCACTATATAGGAACTAGGTTACTAAAGTAGTGCACTATATAGGAACTAGGTAACTAAATAGGAACTAGGTTACTAAAGTAGTGCACTATATAGGAACTAGGTTACTAAAGTAGTGCACTATATAGGAACTAGGTTACTAAAGTAGTGCACTATATAGGAACTAGGTTACTAAAGTAGGGCACTATATAGGAACTAGGTTACTATAGTAGTGCACTATATAGGAACTAGGTTACTAAAGTAGTGCACTAAATAGGAACTAGGTTACTGAAGTAGTGCACTATATAGGAACTAGGTAACTAAATAGGAACTAGGTTACTGAAGTAGTGCACTATATAGGAACTAGTCTATAATATGTGGCTGGTTATTGAATAATAAATAAATACAAGTGATGGCCATTTCCTTCATAACAATGAGATGTAACCATTAATGTCATCCTCTCTCTATGGGCCTTCGGTAGCTAGTTGTGACTATGTGACCAGGAGGATTTTTCAGACGAACAGGCTTAATCTGTATTTTTTATTCCCCTTTACCCAGTGACCTTTATTGTCCTGAACCTTAATCTCCTCTGTCTCCTGCATAGCTGCCGGAAGGAGGGTTGCTGGAGGGGCTGAAGCACCCCCTGATACATTTTAATAATTTTGCCCCCAAAATGATATTCTTTCCTGTATGAACAGACCATACATCATTCAAAATACTAGACCACGAGAGCATCATTTAGCCACAGAGAATCACTAGTTATACTAGACCAGAGAGCATCATTTAGCCACAGAGAATCACTAGTTATACTAGACCAGAGAGCATCATTTAGCCACAGAGAATCACTAGTTATACTAGACCAGAGAGCATCATTTAGCCACAGAGAATCACTAGTTATACTAGACCGGAGAGCATCATTTAGCCAAGGGAATCACTAGTTTATAAACAATTTCTTGGGATTACATTTCATCACAAGCACTTACAGTCGGGAAGACTGCAATTTGGGTAGCGACTGTGCCAAATATAGAACAGCTTGTTGCTTTGTGGTTTGTGGCCATAGACATATAATCCATAGAATCCTTTTGGAACCTCTAACTCTGGCAATTTTGACTGTTAAAATAATACTTTAGGATTTTGGCAATGAGGCTATTGATGTACTTCCCCAGAGTCAGATGAACTCCTGGAAGTAATCCTTTAAACTCATGGGTACACTAGAAATGGCTGCCAGTCCTGGCAATGGTTGCCAGTCCTGTCAATGGCTGCCAGTCCTGTCAATGGCTGCCAGTCCTGTCAATGGCTGCCAGAACTTCCATCTATGGATTATATTTCTATGGTTGGTTGCGGCTTTCAAATACAAATACCTACTGCTTAAAAAATAAATATATGTATATATATATATATAGTACCAGTCAAAAGTTTGGATACACCTACTCATTTAAGGGTTTTTCTTTATTTTACGATTTTACTAAAGACCCTGTCTTTCAAAGATAATTCGTAAAAATCCAAATAACTTCACAGCTCTTCATTGTAAAGGGTTTAAACTCTGTTTCCCATGCTTGTTCAATGAACCATAAACAATTAATGAACGTGCACCTGTAGAACGGTCGTTAAGACACTAACAGCTTACAGACGATAGGCAATGAAGGTCACAGTTATGAAAACTTAGGACACTAAGGAGGCCTTTCTACTGACTCTGAAAAACACCAAAAGAAAGATGCCCAGGGTCCCTGCTCATCTGCGTGAACGTGCCTTAGGCATGCTGCAATGAGGCATGAGGACTGCAGACGTGGCCAGGAACGCACAATCCCTCCATCAGTGCTCAGACTGTCCACAATAGGCTGAGAGAGGCTGGACTGAGGGCTTGTAGGCCTGTTGTAAGGCAGGTCCTCACCAGACACACCGGCTGAGCTTGTTGTCATTGCAGGCAATCTCAACGCTGTGCGTTACAGGAAAGACATCCTCCTCCCTCATGTGATACCCTTCCTGCATTCTCATCCTGACATGACCTTCCATCATGACAATACCACCAGCCATACTGCTCGTTCTGTGCGTGATTTCCTGCAAGACAGGAATGTCAGTGTTCTGCCATGGTCAACGAAGAACCCGGATCTCAATCCCATTGAGCACGTCTGGGACCTGTTGGATCGGAGGGTGAGGGCTAGGGCCATTTCCCCCATAAATGTCAGGGAACTTGCAGGTGCCTTGGTGGAAGAGTGGGGTAACATCTCACAGCAAGAACTGGCAAATCTGGTGCAGTCCACGAGGAGGAGATGCACCGCAGTACTTAATGCAGCTGGTGGCCACACCATATACTGACTGTTACTTTATCCCCCTGCCTTTGTTCAGGGACACATTATTCCATTTCTGTTAGTCACATGTCTGTGGAACTTGTTCAGTTTATGTCTCAGCTGTTGAATCTTATGTTCATACAAATATTTACATGTTAAGTTTGCTGAAAATGAACACAGTTGACAGTGAGAGGACATTTTATTTTTTTTGCTGAGTTTATATATATATATATATATATTATATTGTAAAATCTGTGTGTCTCTTCACTGGGAATTGATGACCATGTTGTTTTAATACTCTCATTTGGTCACTGTCAGAGTCATTTCAATCATTTGGTATAAAAAAAATTTGGTAGAATTGGATGAAATTGGTTTCTAATGCAATCTGGTTTCAGAGCTGGTCCTGGGCGCACCTCAGCCACTATCAAGGTCCTGAATGATATTATAATCGCCATCGATAAGAGACATTACTGTGCAGCCGTCTTCATGGACCTGGCTAAGGCTTTCGACTCTGTCAGTCACCACATTTTATTGGGAGACTCAACAGCCTTGGTTTCTCAAATGATTGCCTTCGCCTGGTTCACCAACTACCTCTCTGATAGAGTTCAGTGTGTCAAATCGGAGGGCCTGTTGTCTGAACCTCTGGCGGTCTCTATGGGAGTTCCGCAGGGTTCAATTCTCGGGCCAACCCTCTTCTCTGTATACATCAATGGTGTCGCTCTTGCTGCTGGTGATTCTCTGATCCACCTCTACGCAGACGACACCATTCTGTATTCTTCTGGCCCTTCTTTGGACACTAACCTCCAGACAAGTTTCAATGCCATACAACTCTCCTTCCGTGGCATCCAACTGCTCTTTAAATGCAAGTAAAACTAAATGCATGCTCTTCAACCGATCGCTGCCCGCACCTGCCCGCCCGTCCAGCATCACTACTCTGAACGGTTCTGACTTAGAATATGTGGACAACTACAAATACCTAGGTGTCTGGTTAGACTGTAAACTCTCCTTCCAGGCTCTCACTAGCTTTAATCAGCAGCTGTCAGAGCAGCTCACAGATCACTGCACCTGTACATAGCCCATCTGTAAATAGCCCATCCAACTACCTCATCCCCATACTGTATGTATTTATTTATCTTGCTCCTTTGCACCCCAGTACCTCTACTTGCACATTCATCTTTTGCACATCTATCATTCCAGTGTTTAATTGCTATATTGTAATTACTTCGCCACAATGGCCTATTTATTGCCTAACCTCCCTTATCCTACCACATTTGCACACACTGTATATATATATACCTTTTCTATTGTTGACTGCATGTTTGTTTATTCTATGTGTAACTCTGTGTTGTTGTATGTGTCGAACTGCTTTGCTTTATCTTGGCCAGGTCGCAGTTGTAAATGAGAACTTGTTCTCAACTGGACTACCTGGTTAAATAAAAAAATAAAAAATAAATTGGAAACATATGTTTACATTGCCAGAAATAGATAATAAACAAAAGTAAAATAAACAATAAAAAATTGACAGTAAACATTACAACCATAAAAGTTCCAAAATAATAAAGACAATTGTCTTTATGTCTATATATACATACCTCTTTCTCCCGCCCATTCTCTCTCTCTCTCTCTCTCTCTCTCTCTCTCTCTCTTGTTCTCTCTCTCTCTCTCTCTCTCTCTCTCTCTCTCTCTCTCTCTCTCTCTCTCTCTCTCTCTCTCTCTCTCTCTCTCTCTCTTGTTCTCTCTCTCTCTCTCTCTCTCACTCTCTCTCTCTCTCTCTCTTGTTCTCTCTCTCTCTCTCTCTCGTTCTCTCGTTCTCTCTCTCTCTCTCTCTCGTCTCTCTCTCTCGCTTTCTCGCTCTCTCGCTTTCTCGTTCTCTCGTTCTCTCTCTCTCTCTCTCTCTCGTTCTCTCTCGTTCTCTCTCGTTCTCTCTCTCGTTCTCTCTCGTTCTCTCTCTCGTTCTCTCTCGTTCTCTCTCTCGTTCTCTCTCTCTCGTTCTCTCTCTCTCGTTCTCTCTCTCTCTCGTTCTCTCTCTCGGTCTCTCTCTCTCTCTCTCGATCTCTCTCTCTCGGTCTCTCTCTCTCGTTCTCTCGTTCTCTCTCTCTCGTTCTCTCGTTCTCTCTCTCTCGTTCTCTCGTTCTCTCTCTCTCGTTATCTCTCGTTCTCTCTCTCTCTCTCTCGTTCTCTCTCGTTCTCTCTCGTTCTCTCTCGTTCTCTCTCGTTCTCTCTCGTTCTCTCGTTCTCTCTCGTTCTCTCTCTCTCGTTCTCTCTCTCTCTCTCGCTCTCTCTCTCTCGCTCTCTCTCTCTCGTTCTCGTTCTCTCTCTCGTTCTCTCTCGTTCTCTCTCGTTCTCTCTCTCGTTCTCTCTCTCTCTCTCTCGTTCTCTCTCTCTCTCTCTCGCTCTCTCTCTCGTTCTCGTTCTCTCTCTCTCGTTCTCTCTCGTTCTCTCTCGTTCTCTCTCGTTCTCTCTCGTTCTCTCTCTCTCTCTCTCTCTCGTTCTCTCTCTCTCGGTCTCTCTCTCTCGTTCTCGTTCTCTCTCTCTCTCGTTCTCTCTCGTTCTCTCTCGTTCTCTCTCTCTCGCCCCTCCTCTCTCTGTGTGCCCTAACAAACTCTATGACCATGGACAGAGACAGAGACACCCTTGTGATGCTCCCAACTCCCAAGAGTGATTATTATAAGAACATTTCAACCCTCAGGTCGTTATGTTCAAAGTCCTAAGGTCCTTATCACGTAAGGGTTGAATCATTGCCATAACAAAACAACTTTCCCTGGTGAACATCTACAGAATGTATCCAGCTCCTGTCTCAAAGCCAAATTAGTTGTTTTCTGTGTGTTCTTTAGTGGATTTGCTTACAGTGTTATTTTTCTTCTCCACAAATCAAAGTTCCTTCCATGTGTTCTTTTTCTTCTCCACCAATCAAAGTTCCTTCCATGTGTTCTTTCGCTCCAACATCTGTGGATGTGGGTGTACTGTATGAACTTTCCACTCACCTCCTGTGGATGTTCTGTGTGTTCTATAGCCTCTTCTCATGCTGTTTTCTGTTCTGTTCCACCAGGCTCTGCTGGCCCTGGCATCTCCCTCTGGACCTGGGGTGTGTCGGGGGCTATGGTGAGGACATGTGCCTCAGCGGGAGGACTGGATGTCATGGAGGAGATGGATTGGGGCTGCGGAGAGGATTGGGTAAAGTGTTGGAGAGAGGAGGGCTGGGCACAAAGCCTGGGAAAGAGAGAATACTGGAGAGAGGGAGGGCGAGAGAGAGAGGGCAGGGAACCAGGACATGGCTGGGTCAGGAGACAAGGCTTGGGAGAGACCTGGGTCGAGGCCTGGGAGGCTGGTCATTCACCCTGCTGGTCCTGCTCCTCCTACTCTCCCCGGTGTTCCCCCAGTGCCCTGACAGCTGCCACTGTGTGTGGGAGAGCAGCATGGTGCTGTGTACGGACGCTGGGCTCCGTGAGTTCCCCCAGGGCCTTCCTCCGGACACCGTCACCCTCCACCTGGAGAGGAACTACATCCGCTCGCTCCCCGAGAGCGCCTTTAGGCAAGGAAGATAACAATTGGGATTTTTTTTATTCACCTTCACCTTCATTATTGTCATTAGTTCATTTATTCATTGATTAATGAATTAATGAATTAATATTTTTCTATTTCTTTCATTTTAATTCATATCTGGCTCCCATTTTGGTTTTAGTTCCAGGTCTAGTTATGATGTTTCTGACACTTCGTCTTGTTATATACCTTCCTTTCAGGGAGCTGACACACCTGAGGGAGCTTTACCTCTCCCACAACCGCATCGACACCCTCTCCTCCGGGGCCCTGCGCCACCTGAGCTCAGAGCTCCGTCTCCTGGATCTTTCACACAACCTGTTACGCCAGGCCAGCCGGGACGAGTTCAGTTCCACGCGGGCCAAGACGCGCCTCTACCACAACCCGTGGCACTGCGACTGTACCCTGCAGGAGCTGGTGGAGACGTTAAATCTAGAGCCGGAGACGGTCAACGGGATCGTGTGTGAGAGCTCTGTGAGGAGCGCCGGGGAGGTGAGTCGCTGGGAGGATCCAGGGGGTGCAGGGGAGCACGCCGGTCAACCGCTGGTTAAATTGCTCGACTCTGGGGTGAACTTCTGTAATCTCCAGCGGAAGACCACGGATGTGGCTATGCTGGTGACCATGTTCGTGTGGTTCTTCATGGTCATTGTTTATGTGGTCTACTACGTGAGACAGAACCAGGCTGAGACCAGAAGACATCTGGAGTATCTGAAGAGTTTGCCCAGTCCGAGGAAAACAGTCACTGAGACAGACACGATAAGCACTGGTCTCTGAACTATTTATTTATTGCCTTTCTTTAATCAGGTAGGTTATTGAGAACACAGTCCCTTTTACAAAAACAACCAAGAGAAGGCCTACGAAAAGGCCGTAGGGACAATTCATGTCTCTGTATTGGGACTGAGCTTGTTAATTGAAAATGGACTATCTATAACAACTTTGACTTTAATTAAATGATTACAGCATTTTATTTTTGTAACTACTTTTCCATAATTATTTATATATTTTTGCCCTAACTACATTTATACAAAAAAAGATGGTTTTTGTATCCACTGGCATATGCACGGCTTTAACGCTGTCCAAATGGAGAGAAAGACCAGAAGAAGAAAGAAACAGAGAAGACAATATTGATCAGCACCTTTAATCTTCAATACTGGTGGCTTTCATCATCAATACTGGTGGCTTTATACTGGTGGCTTTATACTGGTGGCTTTCATCATCAATACTGGTGGCTTTCATCTTCAATACTGGTGGCTTTATACTGGTGGCTTTCATCTTCAATACTGGTGGCTTTCATCATCAATACTGGTGGCTTTCATCTTCAATACTGGTGGCTTTATACTGGTGGCTTTCATCTTCAATACTGGTGGCTTTATACTGGTGGCTTTATACTGGTGGCTTTCATCATCAATACTGGTGGCTTTATACTGGTGGCTTTCATCATCAATACTGGTGGCTTTCATCTTCAATACTGGTGGCTTTCATCTTCAATACTGGTGGCTTTATACTGGTGGCTTTATACTGGTGGCTTTCATCATCAATACTGGTGGCTTTCATCATCAATACTGGTGGCTTTCATCTTCAATACTGGTGGCTTTCATCTTCAATACTGGTGGCTTTCATCTTCAATACTGGTGGCTTTCATCTTCAATACTGGTGGCTTTCATCATCAACACTGGTGGCTTTCATCTTCAATACTGGTGGCTTTCATCTTCAATACTGGTGGCTTTCATCTTCCATACTGGTGGCTTTATACTGGTGGCTTTCATATTCAATACTGGTGTCTTTATACTGGTGGCTTTATAATGGTGGCTTTCATATTCAATACTGGTGGCTTTATACTGGTGGCTTTCATCTTCAATACTGGTGGCTTTCATCTTCAATACTGGTGGCTTTCATCTTCAATACTGGTGGCTTTCATCTTCAATACTGGTGGCTTTCATCTTCAATACTGGTGGCTTTATACTGGTGGCTTTCATCTTCAATACTGGTGGCTTTATACTGGTGGCTTTCATCTTCAATACTGGTGGCTTTCATCTTCAATACTGGTGGCTTTCATCTTCTATACTGGTGGCTTTATACTGGTGGCTTTCATCTTCAATACTGGTGGCTTTCATCTTCAATACTGGTGGCTTTCATCTTCAATACTGGTGGCTTTCATCTTCAATACTGGTGGCGTTCATCTTCAATACTGGTGGCTTTCATCTTCAATACTGGTGGCTTTATACTGGTGGCTTTCATCTTCAATACTGGTGGCTTTCATCTTCTATACTGGTGGCTTTATACTGGTGGCTTTCATCTTCAATACTGGTGTCTTTCATCTTCAATACTGGTGGCTTTCATCTTCAATACTGGTGGCTTTCATCTTCAATACTGGTGGCTTTCATCTTCAATACTGGTGGCTTTCATCATCAATACTGGTGGCTTTCATCTTCCATTGTACTCTTAACAGGGAATACTCACCTTGACCAAATTATTTTTGACAGACAGATAGCAGATCGTTACAAACATATAACCTGAGGGACTGTCTGTTTCTATTCTGTATATCAGGTTCCAAAGGCATGCGATGTTGTTTAGTGTTCGGGATGATTAGTCCTACTTTATCTCTCTCCAGCCCTTGATGATCAGTGAAGGCTATTTTAACCTCTCACTCTACAAGGTCACTGACTCTGAACCAGCCAGTCATCTACATTCATATCCTGTGTTTTATCGCCCTACGAGCCAGGACACAGCCTGAGATTCTCTGGCAGGCCACTGTTGACCAATTCAAAGTCTAGGTTGAAAACTAAAGGAGATCGGGCATTTGCCCGAGAGTTTGGAATGGTCTGCCAGGGGACATCAGGCTTATAGATTCAGTGCCTCTTTTTAAATCCCTTATCGAAGACACACTTTTGTAAAGATGCTTAGTGATTTTATTTTATGATGTGAAGCATGTTACTTGTATCGAAAAGCGCTATACAAATAAAGTTAGAATTATATTAAACCCCACTAATCCCTCAATCTGCACTACATCCGTTCCTTCCTGCTGTTTTAATGTTACCCTGGCCCTAGGAAGCAGGTGGTGAATCCGTTTTTTTAGTCATCAAGTACGTAACAAGCAATCATTTCTAAATTGGCCAAGTGGGAGAGGCTAGTGTATGATGGCAGGGTATCAGCTGTCTCGGAAGCAGAGAAATTAAATGAAGACCTGATTTAGAATTTATTTAATAATTAACATTTATCTTTGTTAAAAATGATCAGACGAATGAAACAAACTTGTTTTTTTTAAGGAAATGCTTTGTTTCTGTGGATCCTAACGTATCTTCTTAGTGATGTTTTATTAAGGACTGGTTTTCTGTCTGTGTGGTTAAAGTTATGGTCCTATATTTTCCTCCTGGACTTTCTTATTGTTAGTGAAGTGAGTTTAAAGAGACAGTCGACTTTGAGATATTTCCAATTGAGCCGAAATATGCAGCTATTACCGTGAATGCAGTGTCCGCGAACACGCCGTGGATTGAAACTAGGGACTCTATTCAGTCATGGAAGTTCAGCATTACAGCCCGATTGAAATTTAAAGGCAATGTTCCCGCTTTAGCGGAGACCACATTCACGGTAAACGTTGCACATGCCAGCTCAATGGGAAAGGATCTTAAAATGTATATCGCAGAATCTGTAACGCTTCAGCGATCCAGACTGAATAGCTTAATGTCGTGAACTCAATGAAAGCATGCAGGTGAATGTGTAATTCGTTGAATGACTTTTTTTTTCTGACATTATTGATTGAGAATGAGTCCTGTACCATATTGTTGCTATATCAATCAGAATAGGATATTATGTGTTTCATGAAAAAAAAAACTGTTTGTACAATAGCCTATATGTGGTATGTTTCTATGGAGATATTCCTATTCCTTTTGTCTCAGACAAACCCTAAGAGGTTTTGTATTGTGTGTGTAATGTTGTGGCATTCAGAGTTCCATTCTAGCACAGGTTGTGGTATAGCACTGTCAATTTAAATGATAACTCTGTCAATTTTAAATGATAGCACTGTCAATTTAAATGATAGCACTGTCAATTTAAATGATAGCACTGTCAATTTAAATGACAGCACTGTCAATTTAAAAGAGAGCACTGTCAAGTTAAATGATAGCACTGTCAAGTTAAATGATAGCACTGTCAATTTAAAAGAGAGCACTGTCAAGTTAAATGATAGCACTGTCAAGTTAAATGATAGCACTGTCAATTTAAATGATAGCACTGTCAATTGAAGTGATAGCACTGTCAATTTAAGTCATAGCACTGTCAATTTAAGTGATAGCACTGTCAATTTAAGTGATAGCACTGTCAATTAAAATGATAGCACTGTCAATTGAAACGATAGCACTGTCAATTAAAATGATAGCACTGCCAATTAAAATGATAGCACTGTCAATTTAAGTGATAGCACTGTCAATTAAAATGATAGCACTGTCAATTGAAACGATAGCACTGTCAATTAAAATGATAGCACTGCCAATTAAAATGATAGCACTGCCAATTAAAATGATAGCACCGCCAATTAAAATGATAGCACTGCCAATTAAAATGATAGCACTGCCAATTAAAATGATAGCACTGCCAATTAAAATGATAGCACTGCCAATTAAAATGATAGCACTGCCAATTAAAATGATAGCACTGGCAAGTTCAATGATTGCACAGTCCCTTTAAATGATAGCACTGTTCATTTAAATGATAGCACTGTTCATTTAAATGATAGCACTGTCAATTTAAATGATAGCACAGTCCCTTTAAATGATAACCCAACTCCTTTAATTGATTGCACTGTCCTGTCATTAACTGTAGTGTAACTGTTTTATGTCATAGGCTACAATGAATACCACAACCTGAGTGACAAAACCGGTCTGTGGAGATGCCAATAACCCAGACAACAAGAACCAAGCATGCCTCCTTCTGTGTCATTTTTACAACAGGGTTTATTTGTGATGTATTTTCGTCTTGCTGATTTAGTTTTTTTCTCCTGTTGTTTTAAATGTCGTCTTTGTTAGAATAATGATTGACAACATCGTAGATTCGGGAACCAATACATCAAATAATAAATGAACTTTAAAACCAAATTACGGGGGAAAAAATTAAAAAAATGTATAAAAAATAAAAGAAACGTGGCTCTGTGTTGTTTAGAGAAATGCTTCTACCTTTTATTGCTACGGTGAAAGGTGAAAGGTCAGGAAAGAAAAGGGGAAAAAAATGTAAAGACAGGATGACAATCAGTTCATACAGTTACTGATGATAGCGGTTGGAAATGTTTCCCTTCTCTTATCTAGCATGCTTAAAAAACCATCTGAACATTTTGAAAAAAGGTTTTTACATTTTACAAAATAGTACATGATATGAACTTCGCACCTCCTCACAAAATGTTGCATACTCTCTCCAATGAAGGAAACAACAAATAAAATGGGGTACCACCCACTTGTGATCCATGGTCTCTCCTTGTGTGTTCTGACTACATTCCACCCCTCGATATGCATTTAGCTCAAACACACAGACCAACGGAAAGACCCATACAGGACACAGAATCTAGATTTGGTACGGCTTCTATCTCTGGGAATATAATACCGTCAACAACAACAACAACAACAAAGTTCAATCATACTTTCAGGTTTCAGAAACAAATAATCTCCCCAGATATGTTTAACTTATTCTCTGGAGCATTATGGGGGGGGGTGAATAACAACCACAAAAACACCCACACCACCACAGCACCCAACCCCACACACACTCTTCTCTGGAGCATTATGGGGGGTGAATAACAACCACAAAAACAAAAACAACAACAACAACAACAACAACAATAAAATAAAAAGCGACTTCAGCCTGTTAATTGTTCTTTTTTCTTTTATTTCCAATTTACATGAATCAAAACCGTAACAAAAACATGATCATCATATTTAATAATAATAATAATAATAGTAATGATGTTATTATTAACAATATGACTATTATTATTAATATTAAAAAATATATTTACTACCCCCTCACAAACGAATGCACACCCTCTGCCCTGGTCGTGGTGCTTTCCCTCTGTGTGTAAATGAGGGCTGGATTGTCCAGTCGTGATATCAAGTCAAAAAGCCATATCCCGTTCCTGATCCTAGAGGGGCATGGCCAGGGCCGAGGTACTTCCTACCAGGGCAGAAGGTACTTCCTGTGTGAGGGGACAGCAGGGGGTTTATGGGAGGAAGTGGAGTGGGATAGGTCAACGGTCAAAGTCAACTTCTGGTGGGCTTCTCACAACATGGGGTCTAATGCACCAAAGAGAAGATGGCCAAAGCTGGATTTGTAAACTTGGATACAGGATTTAACTTTGCTCTGTTGTTTCTTTCTTTTTGTGTGTGTGTGTGAGGTAGCTTAAAATATTATAATTAAAACAAAATTAAAAAAAACAAAATAAATTTAGAGCTCGGATTGATTCCGAATTGAACATGTCTCTTTACAAAATATATTATGGACATGGTTTTTGTGTCATTGGGTTTACCACGGAGAAGGGTCAGGGTTGGGTTGGAGGGAGGGGGGGGGGGGGCAGCAACATTTACCACTCTGAAAAATGATCTCAGCGTGAAATGTACTCTCTGAAAAATGCATATATATATATATATATATATATATATATATATATATATATATATATATATATATATATATATGTATATATATATATGTATACACACATATACATATATGTACACACATTATAAACATGTCACTAATACATTAGTATCTGGTTGTTAAAGAATACAGACTGGTTTTACAACAATAGCACCATTTGACTTTATTATAATAGACAGTAACTTCCTGATACACACTGGGGCGGCGGTTGGAAGTAGGAACACCTGCACTTATCACACTGCCAGATTTTTTTGGTTTGGAATTGGTATAATATTTAGGGTGTGGAGGTATAGAGGAGGAACATGAAAAGGGGGAACTGATAGAATATGTATGTTGTTGTGGGTGGGGCCTTTTTACAGGCTACACACACTCAGTCCTAACACACCTGGGACCCACACCTGAACAATAAATAAATAACACCAACTCATTGTCTGGCACGCTGCCTCTTTCTCCTCTTTCTCCTTTTTCTCCTCTTCTCCTCGATCCTTCTTGTTAGTGGGGTGGTGCTCCCAGGGTGGGGGGTGGAGGGAGGGCTGGGGCACCATGGGAGGGGGGTCTGATGGAGGGAGACTGGAAGGCCACGAAATCCCAGATGAATATTGCCGGTGCCATTCAGTGCAGGACTTAGTTGGAAAAAGCACTTTCTACTTAAACAAAAAAATTATATAAAAGTGTCTTGATCTTTCTCTATTCTTTCTTTCATTCTTCCTTTTTTGATAGAAGCGTGTGTTCCTCTCTCTCATATTTGATGTGTTTTTCCCCTCTACTTCTCCTTCTTTTCATCCCTCTTTCTTTACAAGAAGCAAACTGCGCCGACGTCAACACCAAACTCTTGGTCCGCTCCTCCAATATCCACAGGAGCGATGTCCACGATGGGCAGCCGGCTGGTCTTCTGGGATCTGTACTCAATCACTGTCTTTCCCCACGTTCCTTTATGTTTCTGGGGACAGAGAGATAGTCATGTTATAGACATGTTATAGACATGTTATAGATATTGATAGGGAACAGACATGTTATAGATATTGATAGGGGACAGACATGTTATAGATATTGATAGGGGACAGACATGTTATAGACATGTTATAGATATTGACAGGGGACAGACATGTTATAGATATTGATAGGGGACAGACATGTTATAGATATTGATAGGGGACAGACATGTTATAGATATTGACAGGGGACAGACATGTTATAGATATTGATAGGGGACAGACATGTTATAGACATGTTATAGATATTGACAGGGGACAGACATGTTATAGACACTGATAGGGGACAGACATGTTATAGATATTGACAGGGGACAGACATGTTATAGATATTGATAGGGGACAGACATGTTATAGATATTGATAGGGGACAGACATGTTATAGACATGTTATAGACATGTTATAGATATTGATAGGGGACAGTCATGTTATAGACATTGATAGGGGACAGACATGTTATAGACATTGATAGGGGACAGACATGTTATAGACATTGATAGGGGACAGTCATGTTATAGACATTGATAGGGGACAGTCATGTTATAGATATTGATAGGGGACGGACATGTTATCGATATTGATAGGGGACAGACATGTTATAGACATGTTATAGACATGATATAAATATTGATAGGGGACAGTCATGTTATAGACATGTTATAGACATGTTATAGATATTGATAGGGGACAGACATGTTATAGATATTGATAGGGGACAGACATGTTATAGATATTGATAGGGGACAGACATGTTATAGACATGTTATAGACACTGATAGGGGACAGACATGTTATAGATATTGATAGGGGACAGACATGTTATAGACATGTTATAGACACTGATAGGGGACAGACATGTTATAGATATTGATAGGGGACAGTCATGTTATAGACATTGATAGGGGACAGACATGTTATAGACATGTTATAGACACTGATAGGGGACAGACATGTTATAGATATTGATAGGGGACAGTCATGTAATAGACATTGATAGGGGACAGTCATGTTATAGACATGTTATAGATATTGATAGGGGACAGTCATGTTATAGATATTGATAGGGGACAGACATGTTATAGACATGTTATAGACATGTTATAGACACTGATAGGGGACAGACATGTTATAGATATTGATAGGGGACAGTCATGTAATAGACATTGATAGGGGACAGTCATGTTATAGATATTGATAGGGGACAGACATGTAATAGACATTGATAGGGGACAGTCATGTTATAGATATTGATAGGGGACAGACATGTTATAGACATGTTATAGATATTGATAGGGGACAGACATGTTATAGACATTGATAGGGGACAGACATGTTATAGACATGTTATAGATATTGATAGGGGACAGTCATGTAATAGACATTGATAGGGGACAGACATGTTATAGACATTGATAGGGGACAGACATGTTATAGACATGTTATAGATATTGATAGGGGACAGTCATGTAATAGACATTGTTAGGGGACAGTCATGTTATAGATATTGATAGGGGACAGACATGTTATAGACATGTTATAGATATTGATAGGGGACAGACATGTTATAGACATTGATAGGGGACAGACATGTTATAGATATTGATAGGGGACAGACATGTTATAGACATTATATAGATATTGATACGGGACAGACATGCTATAGATATTGATAGGGGACAGACATGTTATAGACATGTTATAGATATTGATAGGGGACAGACATGTTATAGACATGTTATAGATATTGATAGGGGACAGACATGTTATAGACATTGATAGGGGACAGACATGTTATAGACATGTTATAGATATTGATAGGGGACAGACATGTTATAGACATCGATAGGGACAGACATGTTATAGATATTGATAGGGACAGGCATGTTATAGATATTGATAGGGGACAGACATGTAATAGACATTGATAGGGGACAGACATGTTATAGATATTGATAGGGGACAGACATGTTATAGACATGTTATAGATATTGATAGGGGACAGACATGTTATAGACATGTTATAGATATTGATAGGGGACAGACATGTTATAGACATTGATAGGGGACAGACATGTTATAGACATTGATAGGGGACAGACATGTTATAGACATGTTATAGATATTGATAGGGGACAGTCATGTAATAGACATTGATAGGGGACAGTCATGTTATAGATATTGATAGGGGACAGACATGTTATAGACATGTTATAGATATTGATAGGGGACAGACATGTTATAGACATTGATAGGGGACAGACATGTTATAGATATTGATAGGGGACAGACATGTTATAGACATGTTATAGATATTGATAGGGGACAGACATGCTATAGATATTGATAGGGGACAGACATGTTATAGACATGTTATAGATATTGATAGGGGACAGACATGTTATAGATATTGATAGGGGACAGACATGTTATAGACATTGATAGGGGACAGACATGTTATAGATATTGATAGGGGACAGACATGTTATAGACATCGATAGGGACAGACATGTTATAGATATTGATAGGGACAGACATGTTATAGATATTGATAGGGGACAGACATGTTATAGACATTGATAGGGGACAGACATGTTATAGATATTGATAGGGGACAGACATGTTATAGACATGTTATAGATATTGATAGGGGACAGACATGTTATAGACATGTTATAGATATTGATAGGGGACAGACATGTTATAGACATTGATAGGGGACAGACATGTTATAGATATTGATAGGGGACAGACATGTTATAGACATCGATAGGGGACAGACATGTTATAGATATTGATAGGGACAGACATGTTATAGATATTGATAGGGGACAGACATGCTATAGATATTGATAGGGGACAGACATGTTATAGACATGTTATAGATATTGATAGGGGACAGACATGTTATAGACATGTTATAGATATTGATAGGGGACAGACATGTTATATACATGTTATAGATATTGATAGGGGACAGACATGTTATAGACATTGATAGGGGACAGACATGTTATAGATATTGATAGGGGACAGACATGTTATAGACATGTTATAGACATGTTCTAGATATTGATAGGGGACAGACATGTTATAGATATTGATAGGGGACAGACATGTTATAGACATGTTCTAGATATTGATAGGGGACAGACATGTTATAGATATTGATAGGGGACAGACATGTTATAGATATTGATAGGGGACAGACATGTTATAGACATGTTATAGATATTGATAGGGGACAGACATGTTATAGACATGTTATAGACATTTTATAGACATGCTATAGATATTGATAGGGGACAGACATGTTATAGATATTGATAGGGGACAGACATGTTATAGACATATTATAGACATGTTATAGATATTGATAGGGAACAGACATGTTATAGATATTGATAGGGGACAGACATGTTATAGATATTGATAGGGGACAGACATGTTATAGACATGTTATAGACATGTTATAGATATTGATAGGGGACAGACATGTTATAGATATTGATAGGGGACAGTGAATGAGTGTATTTGTGGGTTAGGGTTAAATAGTCTCAAAACTGTTCTGTGTGTTTTCATCACAGTGCAGCCATCCTCCATCACATTGTGATCCGAATTGAATTGTGGGTGTGTATGTATGAGAGAGAGAGTGTGTGTGTGTGCGTCTGTGTGTGTTCATCCTCTCACCGTGCAGTGGTCCTCCATAATGGTGTATGTAAAGTGGCTGTAGCCTGTGTGTGGGTGTGTATGTATGAGAGAGTGTGTGTGTGTGTGTGTGTGTTCATCCTCTCACCGTGCAGCCGTCCTCCATAACGGTGTAGGTGAAGCGGCTGTTGCCCTCAGCTCTGATCTCCACGTCGTTGGAGCCCTGGAGCAGCACGGCCTTCTTCAGGTTCCCCGTGGCCCCGTCCATATAGGCCACGCTGTTCTTGCAGTGGTAGGTGAGGTTCTGATTAGCCTCGGTGGACAGCAGCCGCAGGAAGGTCATCTGGATGCTGGCCGTGTTGGCTGCCAGACTCTCATCGCCATAGCTGAACTGTAGAGGGCAGCAGAGAGAGAGGAGGGGAGAAGGGCGGTTAGGACCGGTTGAACAATGGATATCATTTTACAATGTCAATGGTTAAAACTAGTGAGAGAGAACAGGGAGACAGGGATGTAAGAATCAATGACATCATTATATCAGAACTATATCAGAATTTTGAACGGACTTAGTGGCATTGATTGAGATAATGTACGTAAAAAAAAGTTATTGTGTCGTATTTTAGTCAAACAAAAAACAGGAATCCCCTAAAGGACCGAAACAGACTAATCACAGAGAGGCTTGAGTAAATAAGTGCACTGCACACATAACAGATGTCACCTGAGATTGAAGAGGGGGGGAAAAATCACGATTGTACGATCGTGATAATATATTAGAAGAGAGCCGAAACAAGAGATTGAAGGGTGACTCACGTGGAATCCTCCGTTCATGGTCTCTCCGAACCAGATGTGTTTGGCAGCCTTGCTCTTGCTGGACCACCAGTTCTTCTTGGGGATGCTGGCGGGCTTGGGGTAGACACAGGACTCTCCGGTCTCCATGTTACAGTAGACCTTGATGGCGTCTATGGTGCAGCCCTGGTTAGGGTCGATCCAGTACTCTCCTGCAGACAGGCGGCGGAGACAGGAAACGGCTCAGATTGAATCAGCTCTCTAAAACTCTGTACTACATTACACATGTTTATATTTACTTTCTCTTAAGACAGAACCTTCTAGACTTCCCTAAATATTATGGCATTTTTGCCCGTCCTAACCAGTGGGGACAGGAGAAACGTCACCTGAGCAGGAGAAACGTCACCTGTGCAGGAGAAACGTCACCTGAGCAGGAGAAACGTCACCTGAGCAGGAGAAACCTCACCTGAGCAGGAGAAACGTCACCTGAGCAGGAGAAACCTCACCTGAGCAGGAGAAACGTCACCTGAGCAGGAGAAACGTCACCTGAGCAGGAGAAACCTCACCTGAGCAGGCGAAACGTCACCTGAGCAGGAGAAACTTTAGGGCCCTGAGTTTTTCCTGGTCAAGTCATGTTGCTTGGCTTTAACGATTGACCCCTAAACAAAGAGCCATTAATCACTCCTATCCCGTCACTCACCACTCTTCCAGTCTGGGTGGCACAGCTTCAGGTCTCTGCAAGTACGTGCAGGGTTCTTCTTGGAGCCCTCGGGGGAGCGGATGTTCTCAATCTGGTTGTTGAGAGACTTGAGCGTGGCGTCCACCTCGGCGTCGTGCGTCCTCAGGTTTCCGGAGGCCTGGTCGGCCCTCATGTACCTCAGGGGATCGGGGGATTTCTCAGGCTGAGACAGGCCAGCGAAGGCAGACATGTCGATACCAGGGCCGGGAGGACCAGGAGGACCAGGGGGACCGGAGTTTCCAGGTGGACCCTGAGATACACAGACAGAAGAAATTGGAAAACCAAGACGCTAGACTACAAGCTACTGGTGATGTGCTGCTACCAGGGCCATAGGTATTTCAGAAGACGAAAAGCACAGAGCAGAGGGGACATAAAGTGTTTATATAGCTGGCTGCTGTCTCAGATGACAACCTGCTCCCTACACAGGGCATTACTTTGACCAGAGCAAAGGTAGCACACTATACGAGGAACAGGGGGTGATTTGAGATTTGCACCATGTCATACACTGCTCTCTCCTCTTCTCTTCTCCTCTCTTCTCTCTCCTCTCCCCTCCCCTCCCCTCCTCTCACCTCCCCTCCTCTCCTCTCCTCTCCTCTCCTCTCCTCTCCTCTCCTCTCCTCTCCTCTCCTCTCCTCTCCTCTCCTCTCCTCTCCTCTCCTCTCCTCTCCTCTCCTCTCCTCTCACCTCCTCTTATTTCTCCTCCCCTTCTCTCTCTATATCTCTCTCTCTATCCCTCTCTCTCTCTCTCTCTCCTCTCCTCTCCTCTCCTCTCCTCTCCTCTCCTCTCCTCTCCTCTCCTCTCCTCTCACCTCCTCTTATTTCTCCTCCCCTTCTCTCTCTATATCTCTCTCTCTATATCTCTCTCTCTCCCTCTCTCTCTCTCTCCTCTCCTCTCCTCTCCTCTCCTCTCCTCTCCTCTCCCCTTCTTTCCTCTCCTCTCCTCTCCTTTCCTCTCCTCTCCTCTCCTCTCCTCTCCTCTCCTCTCCTCTCACCTCCTCTTATTTCTCCTCCCCTTCTCTCCCTCTCTCTCTCCCTCTCTCTCTCTCCTCTCCTCTCCTCTCCTCTCCTCTCCTCTTCTTTCTCCTCCCCTCCCCTTCTCTCCCCTTCTTTCCTCTCCTCTCCTCTCCTCTCCTCTCCTCTCCTCTCCTCTCCTCTCCTCTCCTCTCCTCTCCTCTCCTCTCCTCCCCTCCCCTCCCCTCCCCTCCCCTCCCCTCCTCTCACCTCCCCTCCTCTCCTCTCCTCTCCTCTCCTCTCCTCTTCTTTCTCCTCCCCTCCCCTTCTCTCCCCTTCTCTCCTCTCCTCTCCTCTCCTCTCCTCTCCTCTCCTCTCCTCTCCTCTCCTCTCTAGTACTAAGATAAATTGAGAGATAGATGGGAGATGAGAGCGTTACTCACAGAGGGACCAGTCTCTCCAGAGCGACCACGGGGTCCGGGGGGTCCGATGGGGCCGGGCATACCGTTGGAACCATCCTTTCCAGAGGGACCAACGGGTCCGGGAGGTCCCTAAACAGAACACAAGGATTCAGATGTACTGTACTGTAGACTAGAGCTCTGCCTGCCATGCTCTTTGGCTGACAATAAGGAAGGGTACATCTCAAAACTCTGTGTAAGAGTTGTTAATCATTCTGTCTATACTCACCCTTGATCCACTTGGTCCAGCAGGTCCAGAGGCACCCTGGTCTCCAGATTGACCCTATGTGGAGAGACAAGGTGAGACAATGTTTATAGGACAGATTGACCCTCTGGGAAGAGACAAGGTGAGACAATGTCTATAGGTCAGATTGACTCTCTGGGGAGAGACAAGGTGAGACAATGTCTATAGGTCAGATTGATCCTATGGGGAGAGACAAGGTGAGACAATGTCTATAGGTCAGATTGATCCTATGGGCAGAGACAAGGGGAGACAATGTCTATAGGACAGATTGATCCTATGGGCAGAGACAAGGTGAGACAATGTCTATAGGTCAGATTGATCCTCTGGGGAGAGACAAGGTGAGACAATGTCTATAGGTCAGATTGATCCTATGGGGAGAGACAAGGTGAGACAATGTCTATAGGTCAGATTGATCCTATGGGGAGAGACAAGGTGAGACAATGTCTATAGGACAGATTGATCCTATGGGGAGAGACAAGGTGAGACAATGTCTATAGGTCAGATTGATCCTATGGGGAGAGACAAGGTGAGACAATGTCTATAGGTCAGATTGATCCCATGGGCAGAGACAAGGTGAGACAATGTCTATAGGTCAGATTGATCCTCTGGGAAGAGACAAGGTGAGACAATGTCCATAGGATATACACAACTACAGGTAAAGGCTAAAGGGACATTTCAATGATATAGAGAAATTTGTGATATTGAGAAATTTGTGATATAGAGAGATTAGGGGGTACAGGGAGATAAGGGGGTATAGGGAGATAAGGGGGTATATGGAGATTAGGGGGTATAGGGAGATTAGGGGGTATAGGGAGATAAGGGGGTACAGGGAGATTAGGGGGGTACTTACGGGAGGTCCGGGCAGACCCTGCAGACCAGTGAATCCTCTGTGTCCTTTCTGTCCTCTCTCACCACCCTCTCCAGCCTCACCCTTGTCTCCACGGGGTCCTTGGGGCCCAGCCATTCCTCTGGCTCCAGCAGGCCCGGCAGGTCCAGCGGGTCCTTGAGCTCCCTAGAGAACAGCCAAGAGACAGACACAGGGTCAGGAAGGGCTGCAATACAATAGTATCTGAGTAAACTGTCATAATAAAAACATTATTAATATATCGACTGAACTGAGAAAATAGACAGAAAACAATAACATGGCCTGGGTTATTCACCTCTCAAGAGAGGGGTTTTTAGGGGTGTTAAAAGGCTTCTACGGGGTGCCATTGGGGATGTTAATGGGGAGTGATTTAGGGTGTATACTCACAGCCTCTCCCCTGTCTCCTTGCTTGCCGGTGGGGCCGACAGGGCCGGGGGAACCATTAGCACCTGGGGAGCCAGGAGCACCAGCAGGACCGGTGTTACCACGGTCACCCTTGATTCCAGTGGATCCATCTCTACCAGGTGGTCCATCAGAACCAGCGTTGCCCTGAGAGACAATCACACATTGTTTAATATCAGAAACATCAAACGTATAGTTAGTGATCCAGTTAATCATGACAGTGAGTTAAAGTATTGTACCGAAGGTATAGAGATGACCATGAGAGGCCATAACGGTGACACTGTGCTGCATTGAATGGCACACTATTCCCTATATAGTGCACTACATTTGGACAGAGCACTATGCGGACCCTGTTTAAAAGTAATGAGCAATATAAGAACTAGGATGCTACTTCAGACACAACACGCTATGGGACAGACACTGACGTCTGTCATTTCAGACAACACGCTATGGGACAGACACTGACCTCTCTCCCGGGTTCTCCAGCGGGTCCAGTCAGTCCAGGGGGTCCCACTGGGCCAGGGGGCCCACGGTCTCCGCTTCCACCAGGAGCTCCTTGTTTACCAGGCTCTCCCTGGGGAGATGGACACACGGGTTAGTTGGTGGACCACCAATAGGGGGCGACACTCTAATCAATAGTCATATATTCACTGATCTTTTTCTTTGAATATTCATCCATCCATTCTTACTTGAAATGGGTGGGATGGGTACAAGTCAATTGACAGTACAATATTATTCTGTCATCTATAATAGGCTAATGAATCATAATGAATGAATGAATAGTCTAATGAATGAATGAATGAATAGTCTAATGAATGAATAGTCTAATGAATGAATGAATGACTGAATGAATAGCCTAATGAATGAATTAATAGTCTAATGAACGAATGAATGAATAGTCTAATGAATGAATGAATAGTCTAATGAATGAATGCATGAATGAATAGTCTAAGGAATTAATGAATGGCCTAATGAATTAATGAAAAGTCTAATGAATGAATTGTCTAATGAATTAATGAATAGTCTAATGAATGAATGAATAAATAGTCTAATGAATGAACGAATGAATAGTCTAATGAATGATGGAATAGTCTAATGAATTAATGGGATCTGTAATGTGGTGTATGTGACTTACAGAGGGTCCTGGCAGGCCAGGGAAACCTCTCTCTCCACGCTGTCCTGGAAGACCAACAATACCACGCTGTCCAGCCAGACCTGAAGGACCTGAAGGACCATCGGGACCCTGGGAGGAGGAAGAGAAGAGGAAGAGGAGGAAGAGAGGAGGAATAGAGGAAGAAGAGGAGGAAGAGGAGAGAAGGAGGAGGAAGAGAGTAGGAGGAGTGAAGGAGAGGAGGAAGAGAGGAAGAGAGGAGGAGGAGAGGAGAGGAGGAAGAGAGGAGGAAGAGGGGAAGAAGAGGAGGATGAAGAGGAGGAAGAGAGGAGAGGAGGAAGAGGGGAGAGGAGGAGGAAGAGAGGAGAGGAGGAAGAGAGGAAGAAGAAGTGGAAGAGAAGAGAGGAGGAAGAGAGGAAGAAGAGGAGGAAGAAGAGGAGGAAGAGAGGAGAGGAGGAAGAGAGTAGAGGAGCAGGATAGGAGGAAGAGAGGAGAGGAGGAAGAGAGAAAGAAGAGGAGGAAGGTGAGGAAGAGAGGAGGAAGAGAGGAGGAAGAGGAGGAGAGGAGGAAGAGAGGAAGAGAGGTGGAAGGGGAGGAAGAGAGGAAGAAGAGAAGGAAGAGGAGCAAGTGGAGGACAAGAGGACAGTGTGTTATTTTCAAGTGAGTGTTTTCAACAACAACTAAAAATATATCAACAGAAAAACTATACAAATCTGTAAACACAGTGTGCAGTGCATCCACCTCCACTTCTGTGATTTAGACCAGGGAGGATCAGAGGGTCTTATCATGTCTGTTCTCTGGACTTGCCTGTCCAATTTCAGTAACAGACAGCTATGCCGGCTGTTAGTTCAGTACTGCTCAGGGGGTGAACTGTACTGCAGGGAGTGGGAAGTACAAAGTAAAACGCTTGTCCTCTCTGCCATCATATCTCTGTCCAGGGGAAGCCCACAGGTGATATTAACGCCCTGGCAGACAGCAGTGTGTTTGGGCTGGTTATTGGGTCAGTGACGGACACGTGCTTTGTTGTGATGGGGACGAGGGAATAGTGTTGTCCATTATAAATGGACCTTTCTTTCATTCCCTGGACTGATGTTTATGCCGGTTGGGTTGGAAGTCAAACCAAAAGAGAGACTTTTAAGACATAAAGCCAGTGTTGTTTTATAGCTGCAAAAGTCCAAAATGAATGTATTTCCGTGTTAACTTGAGGGGTGGGATGTGTGTTGTCAGTGACAATACAAACTGAAGAACACCACGAGTTCAGAAACACTGTGACCTAAATAACTTGTCAATGTTGAATGAAGCCTGTAGGACCTGTATTGATTAAAGCCTGTAGGACCTGTATTGATTAAAGCCTGTAGGACCTGTATTGATTAAAGCCTGTAGGACCTGTGTTGCTTCAGTAGGGTGCTGGGTTGAATAAAGCCTGTAGGACCTGTGTTGCTTCAGTAGGGTGCTGTGTTGAATAAAGCCTGTAGGACCTGTGTTGCTTCAGTAGGGTGCTGGGTTGAATAAAGCCTGTAGGACCTGTGTTGCTTCAGTAGGGTGCTGTGTTGAATAAAGCATGTAGGACCTGTGTTGCTTCAGTAGGGTGCTGGGTTGAATAAAGCCTGTAGGACCTGTGTTGATTAAAGCCTGTAGGACCTGTGTTGCTTCAGTAGGGTGCTGGGTTGAATAAAGCCTGTAGGACCTGTATTGATTAAAGCCTGTAGGACCTGTATTTATTAAAGCCTGTAGGACCTGTATTGATTAAAGCCTGTAGGACCTGTATTGATTAAAGCCTGTAGGACCTGTATTGATTAAAGCCTGTAGGACCTGTATTGATTAAAGCCTGTAGGACCTGTATTGATTAAAGCCTGTAGGACCTGTATTGATTAAAGCCTGTAGGACCTGTATTGATTAAAGCCTGTTGGACCTGTATTGATTAAAGCCTGTAGGACCTGTGTTGCTTCAGTAGGGTGCTGTGTTGAATAAAGCCTGTAGGACCTGTGTTGCTTCAGTAGGGTGCTGTGTTGAATAAAGCCTGTAGGACCTGTGTTGCTTCAGTAGGGTGCTGGGTTGAATAAAGCCTGTAGGACCTGTGTTGCTTCAGTAGGGTGCTGTGTTGAATAAAGCCTGTAGGACCTGTGTTGCTTCAGTAGGGTGCTGGGTTGAATAAAGCCTGTAGGACCTGTGTTGCTTCAGTAGGGTGCTGGGTTGAATAAAGCCTGTAGGACCTGTGTTGCTTCAGTAGGGTGCTGGGTTGAATAAAGCCTGTAGGACCTGTGTTGCTTCAGTAGGGTGCTGGGTTGAATAAAGCCTGTAGGACCTGTGTTGCTTCAGTAGGGTGCTGGGTTGAATGAGAGTTATCAAGCCCGTCCACAAGCCCGTCCACTATGCCCCGGGCTGGAGGACGGTACTGTAGTGATAAACTTACAGAGGGACCATCCTCTCCAGCATCTCCCTTCTCTCCAGGGGATCCAGCGGCTCCACGCAGCCCAGCGTCTCCCTGTCTGCCTGGGGGTCCACCGTCTCCACGCACACCCTTAGGGCCATCTTTACCAGCAGGGCCAGAGGGCCCAGCAGCACCAGGGTTACCCTGCAGAGACACCATTTATTAATGTATTTTATTTCACCTTTATTTAACCAGGTAGACTAGTTGAGAACACCTTTATTTAACCAGGTAGACTAGTTGAGAACACCTTTATTTAACCAGGTAGGCTAGTTGAGAACACCTTTATTTAACCAGGTAGGCTAGTTGAGAACACCTTTATTTAACCAGGTAGGCCAGTTGAGAACACCTTTATTTAACCAGGTAGGCTAGTTGAGAACACCTTTATTTAACCAGGTAGGCTAGTTGAGAACAAGTTCTCATTCACAACTGCGACCTGGCCAAGATAAAGCAAAGCAGTCCGATACAAACAACAACACAGAGTTACACATAGAATAAACAAGCATACAGTCAATAACACAATAGGAAAATCTATATACAGTGTGTGCAAATGAGGTAAGATTAGGTAGGTAAAGGCAATAAATATGCCGTAGTGGTGAAGTAATTACAATATAGCAAGGAGTGATAGATGTGCAGAATATGCATGTGCAAGTAGAGATACTGGAGTGAAAAGGAGCAAAACAAGAAATAACAATATGGGGATGAGGTAGTTGGGTGGGCTATTTACAGATGGGCTGTTTACAGGTGCAATGATCGGTAAGCTGCTCTGACAGCTGGTGCTTAAAGTTAGTGAGGGAGATATGAGTCTACAGCTTTTTTTTTTTGCAATTCGTTCCAGTCATTGGTGGCAGAGAACTGGAAGGAAAGGCGACCAAAGGAGGAGTTGACTTTGGGGATGACCAGTGAAATATACCAGCTGGAGCGTGTGCTACAGGTGGATGCTGCTATGGTGACCAGTGAGCTGAGATAAAGCAGAGCTTTACCTAGCAAAGACTTATAGATGACCTGGAGCTAGTGGGTTTGGTGACAAATATGTATTGAGGGCAAGCCAACGAGATCATTCAGGTCGCAGTGGTGTGTAGTATATGGGGCTTTGGGGACAAAACGGATGGCACTGTGATAGACTGCATCCAATTTGCTGAGTAGAGTGTTGGAGGCTATTTTGTAAATTACATCGCCGAAGTCAAGGATCGGTAGGATAGTCAGTTTTACGAGGGTATGTTTGGCAGCATGAGCTGGATGCTTTGTTGCGAAATAGGAAGCCGATTCTAGATTTAATTTTGGATTGGAGATGCTTAATGTGAGTCTGGAGATGCTTAATGTGAGTCTTTACAGTCTAACCAGACACCTAGGTATTTGTAGTTTGTAGCTCACATATTCGAAGTCATAACCGTCCACTACTGATGGAATGAGGTCAATATCCTTCCAGGATACCCGGCCCAGGGCGATTAGAAAGGCCTGCTCGCTGAAGTGTTTTAGGGAGCGTTTGACAGTGATGAGGGGTGGTTTGTTTGACCGCGGACCCAAGCAATGACGCAGTGATCACTGAGATCCTGGTTGAAGACAGCAGAGGTGTATTTAGAGGGCAGGTTCGTCAGGACGATATCTATGAAGATGCCCGTGTGTACGGATTTATTGATGTACCTGGTAGGTTCCTTGATCATTTGTGTGAGATTGAGGGCATCTAGCTTAGATTGTAGGACGGCCAGGGTGTTAAGCATGTCCCAGTTTAGGTCACCTAACAATATGAACTCTGAAGATAGATGGGGAGGCAATCAATTCACATATGGTGTCCAGGGCACAGCTGGGGGCCGAGGGGGGTCTATAACAAGTGGCAACAGTGAGAGACTTATTTATGGAAAGGTGGATTTTTAAAAGTAGAAGCTCGAACTGTTTGGGCATAGACCTGGATAGTAGGACAGAACTCTGCAGATATCCTGCAGTAAATTTCAACTCCACCTCCTTTGGCAGTTCTATCTTTGTGGAAAATGTTGTAGTTGGGGTTGGAAAATTCAGAACTTTTGGTTGCCTTCCTCAGCCATGTTTCAGACACGACTAGTACATCAGGGTTGGCAGAGTGTGCAAAAGCAGTGAATAAAACTAACTTAGGGAGGAGGCAGTCAGTCAATCAACCAATCAATCAGTTCATCACTCAACCGATCAACTGATCAACCAGTAAAACAAGCAACCAATCAAGCAATCAGTCAATCAACCAATCAACAGGGTTAAACCCAGAAATGTAGACTCTCTGGGACAGTGGAGGCTCATCAGAGGAGGAAGGGGAGGACTATCCTCAGTGAATGTCATAAAAATAAAAATAGTGAAACATGAAAAAATATATTCTTTTTAGATAAGAATATACTAAAGTAGTGTGTTTGGACTGGTTATTTGGTCAGTGATGAACACATACTGACTGCCCTGTCTTGTGATGGGATGAGGGAATAGTGTTTCCCATTATTTGTTCAAAAATGAAGGAGAAGCAAGAGAGAGAGAGAGAGAGAGAGCGAGAGAGCGAGAGAGCGAGAGAGAGAGAGCGAGAGAGAGAGAGAGAGAGAGAGAGAGAGAGAGAGCGAGAGAGAGAGAGCGAGAAAGAGCGAGAGAGCGAGAGAGATAGCTACATTTCATATTTTTTTTACTTAGCTACGGAATGCAGCTAGCTAGTTTAGCCTACTCAAACACCCGGCTCAAAAAGGGAGGCATGTTATGTTAGCTAGCTGGCTATCCAACACTGGAACTCTTCCAAGTCAAGAAAAGCTCTTGGTTTTATTAATTTATTGCCACCGGGGCCTGCTGGTGTAACTACTAAACTGCTTGCTGATTGTACATTGTACTGCACGATTGTAGCAGGTTTACTAACACATTAGTTATAGTAACTTTGTTTTTGACTTGACATTAGCTAATATGGTGACAACAATGTAGGATGTGCGTAGCGGTTAGTGGTTATGATATGAAGGTTTGGCTTGGTTTCTTTTTGTTCACTGGTCACAGGCAGCTGAATGTGATGTGTTATGCACTGAAGGGAAAAGATAAGAGAGCACGTAGATGCAAGAAGGAATTATACAATGATCTGTCTGCTATGAAAGCGAATTGTGTTTGCATGTGATCAGGGGTGTATTCATTCTGCCGGTTTTATTTAAAAATGTTTCTTAAACAGAAGCAACGGGGATAACCATATCTGAAATTGTCCAATAGAAATTCTCGTTTGCAACTGTTTGGACTAATGATTACACCCTAGATCGGCTAGCAAGATTATTGAATGTGGCAATGTCTGTCACCGTGATAACTCTCAACCTGTGGAACAATGTTGTAAACGTTCATTCATAGGCTAGTTTGTAGCAACCTCATGCCGTGTATAGGGAAAATGAGAGTATCATGTAGTAGCCGATACCTATCACTGTTACATTGAACTGGGTGAATGGAATATGAATGTCAGTCATCCAATATGCTGTAATAGAAATAAGGCCATGCTATTTTAACAAAATAATCATCCTCTCTCATCTTGACCGTCACTTCTCTGCCCACAGACTGATAGGAGCAGGTCAGTACTCTCTATAATAACAACCATTCAGACAGATAGGAGAAGGTCAGTACTCTCTACAATAACAACAGATAGGAGCAGGTCAGTACTCTCTGTAATAACAACCATTCAGACTGATAGGAGCAGGTCAGTACTCTCTGTAATAACAACAGATAGGAGCAGGTCAGTACTCTCTGTAATAACAACCATTCAGAAGAACAGAATGAAACCAGGTTGATATCATCGACATCCAGCGTTATTCACTAAATACTATACTAAATATTATAGTAAGTACTATAGTAAATACTATACTAAATACTATACTAAATATTATAGTAAGTACTATAGTAAGTCCTATACTAAATACTATACTAAATACTATACTAAATATTATAGTAAGTATTATAGTAAATACTATACTAAATACTATAGTAAATATTATACAAAATACTATAATAAATAATATACTAAATACTATACTAAATATTATACTAATTCAAACTTTTAACAAATCAAAAACTGAAAAATTGGGCGTGCAAAATTATTCAGCCCCCTTAAGTTAATACTTTGTAGCGCCACCTTTTGCTGCGATTACAGCTGTAAGTCGCTTGGGGTATGTCTCTATCAGTTTTGCACATCGAGAGACTGACATTTTTAGAAGGACGGCCAGGTCTTGGTAGATTTGCAGTGGTCTGATACTCCTTCCATTTCAATATTATCGCTTGCACAGTGCTCCTTGGGATGTTTAAAGCTTGGGAAATCTTTTTGTATCCAAATCCGGCTTTAAACTTCTTCACAACAGTATCTCGGACCTGCCTGGTGTGTTCCTTGTTCTTCATGATGCTCTCTGAGCTTTTAACGGACCTCTGAGACTATCACAGTGCAGGTGCATTTATACGGAGACTTGATTACACACAGGTGGATTGTATTTATCATCATTAGTCATTTAGGTCAACATTGGATCATTCAGAGATCCTCACTGAACTTCTGGAGAGAGTTTGCTGCACTGAAAGTAAATGGGCTGAATAATTTTGCACGCCCAATTTTTCAGTTTTTGATTTGTTAAAAAAGTTTGAAATATCCAATAAATGTCGTTCCACTTCATGATTGTGTCCCACTTGTTGTTGATTCTTCACAAAAAAATACAGTTTTATATCTTTATGTTTGAAGCCTGAAATGTGGCAAAAGGTTGCAAAGTTCAAGGGGGCCGAATACTTTCGCATGGCACTGTATATATATATAGCTGGACATTGTGTTGTATAATTTTAACAAAGTGATGATTGATTTCAACGACTGAATACAGTGGGTGAACACTGTATTCATAATAGTCTGTGTGTTCTGAAAAGTATCAGGAAAAACTTGGAAAATGTTTACCAACATGGTTACACCCACATAAAAACAAGGCCTTTTCTATTCCAGTCAAATCCAACACCTCAGATCACTGCGAACAATCCTAGTTTACAAGTAGAACAATCAGTGTCATTTAGTCTTCAGTAACAATGCTCAGGTAAGGTGTTTGAGTTGTGTTTTGCTGATAAGCGATTGTACTTACGTTGGGACCAGGGGGCCCGACTCTGCCGGCAGCACCAGGGAAACCAGTGGCACCCTGTCAGTGAGAGAGGTTGTTGATGAAATGGAAAAATTACAAAACAATATAAAACAACAATGCGGAAATGAAATACACAATATGAGATTTATACTTACAGGGGGTCCCTGAGCACCGCGAGCACCTTTAGGTCCAGAAACGCCAGTTGGTCCCTGAAATGAAGGAAATTATCTGAAGTTTTATGAAGAAACGTGAAGCAAGTAACTCCAACAGAATATTTGGTAACCAATACATTTCAGGAAAAAGTGAAACTTACGGAAGGTCCAGGAGCTCCAGAGGGTCCCTGGGGTCCAGGGGCACCAGCGTCTCCCTTCTGGCCACCCTCTCCCTGCTCTCCTTTGGCTCCGGGCTGACCATCAGATCCCTGGGGTTGGGACACAGGGAGAAAGACAGCTCAGACAGCTACTTGCTTCAACATACAACAAGCAGCAGGGGTCACCACCCCCTTCTATTTAATCATCCATTTGAATGGATGAGACCGTCCTGTAAATGTGGCAGCCCGGGATGTTGACGGTAGGACCGACAGTGAGAGAAAGCGCATCAACAGTACATTGTCCTTGGTGAAGTTACTTACAGGAGGCCCAGCGAAGCCAGCAGGCCCAGGAGGTCCGGTCTCACCCCTGTCTCCCTGTTAGGAGAGAAGACGGGGAACAAGTTGAGCAGAATACACTTCCCCTAACATACCCTTCTTCAAATGACATATCATGTACCGCATCAACTTCTGTGTTAATTCAATTGTTCTATTGAGAGCTGGAGAGTATAGCAGGACAACAGGATTCTCTACTCTGGATCAGTACAGAGACCTAGAGATGGCAGTAGATCCTAATCAGACAGCTGAGGCAAAGTAAAAAAAACAACAACATATTTCTGATGTAATGAATGCCATTTAGCAGACACTTTTATCCAAAGCGTTTAGCATACGTTAACACATATTGATTGTTCACGGTAATCGAACCCACAACCCTGGTGTTGAAAATGTCATGTTCTACCAACTGATCTACACGGGACCACAAGTCATTTTTTAAAACTTTATCCTAATTTGTGTGTGTGTGTGTGTGTGTGGTACCTACAGGAGCACCACGGGCACCGGCAGCACCGGAAGGTCCAGATGGACCAGATTCACCCTATAGGAGGAAACACAGAGGTCAGAGGTCAGTCACAAAGGTCAATCATAAGTCCATATATCCCACTTTATATGGACTGTCTGTATCACACAGATACCAGTCCATAAATCACACCTTATACGGACTGTCTGTATCATACAGATACCAGTCCATAAATCACACCTTATATGGACTGTCTGTATCATACAGTTTGTGAGAGGTAACCTCCCAACAGATGGACTGTCTGTATCATACAGTTTGTGAGAGGTAACCTCCCAACAGATGGACTGTCTGTATCATACAGTTTGTGAGAGGTAACCTCCCAACAGATGGACTGTCTGTATCATACAGTTTGTGAGAGGTAACCTCCCAACAGATGGACTGTCTGTATCATACAGTTTGTGAGAGGTAACCTCCCAACAGATGGACTGTCTGTATCATACAGTTTGTGAGAGGTAACCTCCCAACAGATGGACTGTCTGTATCATACAGTTTGTGAGAGGTAACCTCCCAACAGATGATATGTCTGTATCATACAGTTTGTGAGAGGTAACCTCCCAACAGATGGACTGTCTGTATCATACAGTTTGTGAGAGGTAACCTCCCAACAGATGATATGTCTGTATCATACAGTTTGTGAGAGGTAACCTCCCAACAGATGGACTGTCTGTATCATACAGTTTGTGAGAGGTAACCTCCCAACAGATGGACTGTCTGTATCATACAGTTTGTGAGAGGTAACCTCCCAACAGATGGACTGTCTGTATCATACAGTTTGTGAGAGGTAACCTCCCAACAGATGGACTGTCTGTATCATACAGTTTGTGAGAGGTAACCTCCCAACAGATGGACTGTCTGTATCATACAGTTTGTGAGAGGTAACCTCCCAACAGATGGACTGTCTGTATCATACAGTTTGTGAGAGGTAACCTCCCAACAGATGGACTGTCTGTATCATACAGTTTGTGAGAGGTAACCTCCCAACAGATGGACTGTCTGTATCATACAGTTTGTGAGAGGTAACCTCCCAACAGATGGACTGTCTGTATCATACAGTTTGTGAGAGGTAACCTCCCAACAGATGGACTGTCTGTATCATACAGTTTGTGAGAGGTAACCTCCCAACAGATGGACTGTCTGTATCATACAGTTTGTGAGAGGTAACCTCCCAACAGATGGACTGTCTGTATCATACAGTTTGTGAGAGGTAACCTCCCAACAGATGATATGTCTGTATCATACAGTTTGTGAGAGGTAACCTCCCAACAGATGGACTGTCTGTATCATACAGTTTGTGAGAGGTAACCTCCCAACAGATGGACTGTCTGTATCATACAGTTTGTGAGAGGTAACCTCCCAACAGATGGACTGTCTGTATCATACAGTTTGTGAGAGGTAACCTCCCAACAGATGGACTGTCTGTATCATACAGTTTGTGAGAGGTAACCTCCCAACAGATGGACTGTCTGTATCATACAGTTTGTGAGAGGTAACCTCCCAACAGATGGACTGTCTGTATCATACAGTTTGTGAGAGGTAACCTCCCAACAGATGGACTGTCTGTATCATACAGTTTGTGAGAGGTAACCTCCCAACAGATGGACTGTCTGTATCATACAGTTTGTGAGAGGTAACCTCCAAACAGATGGACTGTCTGTATCATACAGTTTGTGAGAGGTAACCTCCCAACAGATGGACTGTCTGTATCATACAGTTTGTGAGAGGTAACCTCCCAACAGATGATATGTCTGTATCATACAGTTTGTGAGAGGTAACCTCCCAACAGATGGACTGTCTGTATCATACAGTTTGTGAGAGGTAACCTCACAACAGATGGACTGTCTGTATCATACAGTTTGTGAGAGGTAACCTCCCAACAGATGGACTGTCTGTATCATACAGTTTGTGAGAGGTAACCTCCCAACAGATGGACTGTCTGTATCATACAGTTTGTGAGAGGTAACCTCCCAACAGATGGACTGTCTGTATCATACAGTTTGTGAGAGGTAACCTCCCAACAGATGGACTGTCTGTATCATACAGTTTGTGAGAGGTAACCTCCCAACAGATGATATGGCTGTATGTTTTTTTTCTTCTTCTGACTGATCTAATACAATCATTAAAATAATCAATGAACTATTATTCAAGTTTAAAGACAAATTGCTCACCTTCTCTCCGTTGGGACCAGCTGGGCCAGGAGGACCAATGGGACCAGTCAAACCCTAGAAGAGTTACGGAAAAGAGAAATGTTTCAGTACAATATCTAGTATATCTGACATTTTGCTGTTGTCTCACTGTACACAAATGCCCGTGAACAAATGAACAATTTAAGTTTAGTGTGTATACTTGGACTTGCTGGAGGGAATATTTAAATGTGTTGATTATTAAATGGTAGAGTGAGTGAGGTCATCAATGTGTTGATAATTAAATGGTAGAGTGAGTGAGGTCATCAATGTGTTGATTATTAAATGGTAGAGTGAGTGATGTCATCAATGTGTTGATAATTAAAAGGTAGAGTGAGTGAGGTCATCAATGTGTTGATAATTAAATGGTAGAGTGAGTGAGGTCATCAATGTGTTGATTATTAAATGGTAGAGTGAGTGAGGTCATAGGGCTGGGTGATACGGTGCATGATGATGATGATGATGATGAGGATGAGGAGGATGGTCACTCACTCTTGAGCCGTCTTTGCCAGAAGCACCCTCAGGTCCCTTCTCTCCGTTGTCACCCTGTGGGACACAAACACAATGACATTATAATTGCATTACTAACTGCATATAATTCAATATGCAATCACATCAATTGTTGCCAAACATACATCTGTTACTATTGTCTCCAGCAGATCCTGTTGTTAAGTGCATGTCCCTTTCACAGCTTATTATTATGATGAATCATATTGCATTACATTTCATTGCATTGGCTACATTACATTAACATGACTGTTCCTCTGCTGCTCTCGAGCAGGCACTACTTACTCTGTCTCCCTTAGGTCCGGGGATGCCTGAGGCCCCTCTCTCTCCGGGCATACCCTGCAGACCGGGGGGTCCCTGGGCACCCGATGCGCCACCTGGTCCGATCGCTCCCTGGAAAACAGAACAGATTGGACACAAACACTGTCAACAGCTGCAGGGACACCATAGGAAAGGTAACGGAATGCAGAAGGGTATGTTGTTGTTTACTCGTCTCATTATATGCCCAACGATATTTGTCCCTCAGGCATGAACCAAATTTTTGGAATTGAATTGAATAGATGGAATATAACAGAACAGTATTCTCCCTACAATGAGGAAATAGACCTGTTCACAGGGACATGATTCACCGTGAGGAAATAGACCTGTTCACAGGGACATGATTCATCATGAGGAAATAGACCTGTTCACAGGGACATGATTCATCATGAGGAAATAGACCTGTTCACAGGGACATGATTCACCATGAGGAAATAGACCTGTTCACAGGGACATGATTCACCATGAGGAAATAGACCTGTTCACAGGGACATGATTCATCATGAGGAAATAGACCTGTTCACAGGGACATGATTCATCATGAGGAAATAGACCTGTTCACAGGGACATGATTCATCATGAGGAAATAGACACAGGGATATGATTCATCATGAGGAAATAGACCTGTTCACAGGGACATGATTCATCATGAGGAAATAGACCTGTTCACAGGGACATGATTCATCATGAGGAAATAGACACAGGGACATGATTCATCATGAGGAAATAGACCTGTTCACAGGGACATGATTCATCATGAGGAAATAGACACAGGGACATGATTCATCATGAGGAAATAGACCTGTTCACAGGGACATGATTCATCATGAGGAAATAGACCTGTTCACAGGGACATGATTCATCATGAGGAAATAGACACAGGGACATGATTCATCATGAGAAAATAGACCTGTTCACAGGGACATGATTCATCATGAGGAAATAGACCTGTTCACAGGGACATGATTCATTGTGAGGAAATAGACACAGGAATATGATTTATCAAAAGAAACAACATCAAATACAAGGAGAATTGTACCCAGTGGGCAAAAATGTTTGAAAGTAATATAATATTGTAATTTCAAAAGACACCTTCAGGGGTATCCACATCTTCATCATTAAACTTAAAAAAAAAAAATGTAATTTCCTTTCTGATATGAGACGGTTTCAGAGTATAATGTATTTGAGAATCATTCTAAGGTTGTTTGGGACGTGATTCAGTTTTCCATTGCAATATGCATGATCAATCAGCACAGCTAAAGTAAAGTACAGGACATGATTTCAAACAGCATTTGATCTGAGGTCTGAGCTGTTTATAGCGTCGACATTGTTGTTGTTGTTGTTCTTCTTCTACTACACTGAGTATACAAAACATTATGAACACCTTCCTAATATTGAGTTAAACCCCTTTACTAGTGTGATTCCAGCTGGTAAACCGCAAATTCTACCAGCCTGGGTGACATTCTACCAGCCTGGGTGGTATTCTACAGGATGGGTGGTATTCTACAGGCTGGGTGATATTCTACAGGCTGGGTGGTATTCTACAGGCTGGGTGGTATTCTACAGCACGGGTGACATTATACCAGCCTGGGTGGTATTCTACAGGCTGGGTGGTATTCTACAGGCTGGGTAGTATTCTACAGGCTGGGTGGTATTCTACAGCACGGGTGGTATTCTACAGCACGGGTGACATTATACCAGCCTGGGTGACATTCTACCAGCCTGGGTGACATTCTACTAGCCTGGGTGACATTCTACCAGCCTGGGTGACATTCTACCAGCCTGGGTGACATTCTACTAGCCTGGGTGACATTCTACTAGCCTGGATGACATTCTACCAGCCTGGGTGACATTCTACTAGCCTGGGTGACATTCTACCAGCCTGGGTGACATTCTACCAGCCTGGGTCGTATTCTACAGGCTGGGTGGTATTCTACAGGCTGGGTGATATTCTACAGGCTGGGTGGTATTCTACAGGCTGGGTGGTATTCTACAGCACGGGTGACATTATACCAGCCTGGGTGGTATTCTACAGGCTGGGTGGTATTCTACAGGCTGGGTGGTATTCTACAGGCTGGGTGGTATTCTACAGCACGGGTGGTATTCTACATGCTGGGTGGTATTCTACATGCTGGGTGGTATTCTACAGCACGGGTGGTATTCTACAGCACGGGTGGTATTCTACAGCACGGGTGACATTATACCAGCCTGGGTGACATTCTACCAGCCTGGGTGACATTCTACTAGCCTGGGTGACATTCTACCAGCCTGGGTGACATTCTACCAGCCTGGGTGACATTCTACTAGCCTGGGTGACATTCTACTAACCTGGATGACATTCTGCCAGCCTGGGTGACATTCTACCAGCCTGGGTGACATTCTACCAGCCTGGGTGACATTCTACTAGCCTGGGTGACATTCTACTAGCCTGGATGACATTCTACTAGCCTGGGTGACATTCTACCAGCCTGGGTGACATTCTACTAGCCTGGGTGACATTCTACTAGCCTGGGTGACATTCTACCAGCCTGGGTGGTATTCTACCGCACGGGTGACATTATACCAGCCCGGGTGACATTCTACCAGCCTGGGTGACATTCTACCAGCCTGGATGACATTCTACCAGCCTGGATGACATTATACTAGCCTGGGTGACATTCTACCAGCCTGGGTGACATTCTACCAGCCTGGGTGACATTCTACTAGCCTGGGTGACATTCTACTAGCCTGGGTGGTATTCTACAGGCTGGGTGACATTCTACAGGCTGGGTGACATTCTACTAGACTGGGTGACATTCTACAGCCTGGGTGACATTATACCAGCATGGGTGACATTCTACTAGCCTGGGTGACATTCTACCAGCCTGGGTGGTATTCTACAGGCTGGGTGACATTCTACCAGCCTGGGTGACATTCTACAGGCTGGGTGACATTCTACCAGCCTGGGTGACATTCTACTAGCCTGGGTGACATTCTACCAGCCTGGGTGGTATTCTACAGGCTGGGTGACATTCTACTAGCCTGGGTGACATTCTACCAGCCTGGGTGACATTCTACTAGCCTGGGTGACATTGTACTAGCCTGGGTGACATTCTACCAGCCTGGGTGACATTCTATCAGCCTGGGTGACATTCTACTAGCCTGGGTGACATTCTACTAGCCTGGGTGGTATTCTACAGGCTGGGTGACATTCTACAGGCTGGGTGACATTCTACTAGCCTGGGTGACATTCTACAGCCTGGGTGACATTCTACCAGCATGGGTGACATTCTACTTGCCTGGGTGACATTCTACCAGCCTGGGTGGTATTCTACAGGCTGGGTGACATTCTACCAGCCTGGGTGACATTTTACAGGCTGGGTGACATTCTACCAGCCTGGGTGACATTCTACTAGCCTGGGTGACATTCTACCAGCCTGGGTGGTATTCTACAGGCTGGGTGACATTCTACTAGCCTGGGTGACATTCTACCAGCCTGGGTGACATTCTACTAGCCTGGGTGACATTGTACTAGCCTGGGTGACATTCTACCAGCCTGGGTGACATTCTACTAGCCTGGGTGACATTGTACTAGCCTGGGTGACATTCTACTAGCCCGGGTGACATTCTACCAGCCTGGGTGGTATTCTACCAGCATGGGTGACATTCTACCAGCCTGGGTGACATTCTACCAGCCTGGATGACATTCTACCAGTCTGGGTGGTATTCTACTACCCTGGGTGACATTCTACCAGACTGGGTGACATTCTACCAGCTGGGTGACATTCTACCAGCCTGGGTGACATTCTACCAGTCTGTGTGGTATTCTACTAGCCTGGGTGACATTCTACCAGTCTGGGTGACATTCTACCAGTCTGGGTGGTATTCTACTAGCCTGGGTGACATTCTACCACTCTGGGTGACAGTTTACTAGCCTGGGTGACATTCTACCAGCCAAGGGTCCAACATCTGGAATATTAGGTATGTGAGAAGGTCTCCACAGTGTGTTTCTCTCACCTTGGGTCCGTCAGTTCCAGGAGTTCCAGGCAGACCACGAGGTCCCTGCAGCCCCTGAGGCCCAGCACCTCCTCTCTCTCCTGGGAAACCACGCTCACCCTACAGGGTGACAGACAGAGACAGGGATGGATGGTTCATAGTATTGCTCAGCATTACTCTATATGAGTTCCTCCCATTCTCCATAATGGGAGTTAGCTATATGAACATTGTAGGTGTGGGAGATGAGAGGTAGAGGAGATTAAACTCACTCTGGGTCCAGTGGCACCAGCAGCTCCACCCTCTCCTGGAACACCCATGTCACCGGGCTTGCCCCCCTCACCAGGTGGGCCGGGAGGTCCGGGCAGACCCTGTATACAGGAAGCAAATCAATGAATCAATCAGTGAATCAATCAATCAACTAACCAAGTGGCTATTGTTATCTCTTGCGAAGTGTAGTTGAGTGTCAATGTGATTGGACACATGTAGTCTATATATCAATGTGATTGGACACATGTAGTCTATATGTCAATGTGATTGGACACATGTAGTCTATATGTCAATGTGATTGGACACATGTAGTCTATATGTCAATGTGATTGGACACATGTAGTCTATATGTCAATGTGATTGGACACATAGTCTATATGTCAATGTGATTGGACACATGTAGTCTATATGTCAATGTGATTGAACACATGTAGTCTATATGTCAATGTGATTGGACACATAGTCTATATGTCAATGTGATTGGACACATGTAGTCTATATGTCAATGTGATTGGACACATGTAGTCTATATGTCAATGTGATTGGACACATGTAGTCTATATGTCAATGTGATTGGACACATGTAGTCTATGTGATACTGTATATGATGGGAGCATGTGAACGCAGAGTGACAGACAGACAGACAGACAGACAGACAGACAGACAGACAGACAGACAGTGAACGCAGAGTGACAGACAGACAGACAGACAGACAGGTACACAGTGAACGCAGAGTGACAGACAGACAGACAGAGACAGACAGACAGACACTAACCTGGAAGCCAGAAGGTCCAGGCTGTCCTTGCTCTCCTCTTTCTCCAGCAGGGCCCTGTGGTAAATAAGGGTTAACACTGAGCATTATAGCTGTGGCTGGGTTGCCGTGAAAAACTCATTAAGAATTGTGCCTTTAAACTCAATCGACACATCTAACCAAGTCATTGTGAACAAGTTGGTCTTATCTTGTCGATTCATTCTTACAATAATCATACAATCTTACATCCACAACGAAACATAAATCAGAAAGGTTAGCGAGCTGTGAATTGACAACGACACTTGTTGAACACTGAGAATTATATCCAGCCTGGGCTATGGGAAGGCTTGAGTTATCAGGTCGTTTTAGAGTGTGATTGGACAGGTAAAGACACTCACAGCAGGGCCAGGTGGTCCAGCAGCTCCAGTCTCACCATCCTTTCCAGGAAGACCCTATAGGGAGACAGAGAGGGATGTGAGAGAAGGAGAGAAAGCGAGAGAGAGATATCACCAGTGTGGAGGCCATACATGGGGCCATGGGAGCCAGTTGACTGATAGATGTAAACATAACTATCACTACTGGTTGGGGATAAACTGAGTACGTGGAATGGTTTCCTAACAATAGCAGTGTTTTCTACATATTTTACATTATATATAATATCATCAAAAATAGGGTTAGCAGGCTATTTATGATTTGCAGCAGTATTTGGTTGAATCGGAATTCATTCCTGAAAGCATTTAATATTTCTAATCCTTTCTAAGAGGGTATAAGGTATGTTTACTCTGCCACATTTCTACCCATAATGCAGTCTGTGTCTGTCTGGGTGATCAACAGAGAAATGACTTACCCTCAGACCTGGGGCACCAAGAAGCCCCTTTTCTCCTCCCTTCCCAGGCTCACCCTAGTCACAGGAAAACACATCCACCAGTCAGTCACAAAGGATATCCAGCTGTATCCAGAGTAGACAAACACTGTCCATGGCAACTAGTGTCCAAGCTCTGAGTAGAGCCCTAATCAGGAGATATATCATCTCCATATTTTAAAATACATCAATCAATCAACCAATCAAACACCCAATAAATAAATAAATCACTCAATCAACCAATCAAACACCCAATAAATCACTCAATCAATTAATCAAACACCCAATAAATAAATAAATCACTCAATCAATTAATCAAACACCCAATAAATAAATAAATCACTCAATCAACCAATCAAACACCCAATAAATCAATCAATCAATCAATTAATCAAACACCCAATAAATAAATAAATCAATCAATCAACCAATCAAATACCCAATGAATAAATCAATCAATCAATTAATCAAACACCAAATAAATAAATAAATAAATCACTCAATCAACCAATCAAACATCCAATAAATCAATCAATCAATTAATCAAACACCAAATAAATAAATAAATAAATCACTCAATCAACCAATCAAACATCCAATAAATCAATCAATCAATTAATCAAACACCAAATAAATAAATAAATAAATCACTCAATCAACCAATCAAACATCCAATAAATCAATCAATCAATTAATCAAACACCAAATAAATAAATAAATAAATCACTCAATCAACCAATCAAACATCCAATAAATCAATCAATCAATTAATCAAACACCAAATAAATAAATAAATAAATAAATAAATAAATCACTCAATCAACCAATCAAACATCCAATAAATCCATCAATCAATCAAACACCTAATCAATCAATCAACCAATCAAACATCCAATAAATCAATCAATAAATCAATCAATCAATCAACCAATCAAACACCCAATAAATCAATCAATCAATCTAACAGTGACACTCACGTTGGCTCCCTTGGGTCCGGGGAATCCCATCACGCCAGGCTGACCGCGGGCTCCCATAGGGCCAGGGGGCCCGGGGCGACCATCCTCACCAGCAGCACCCTAAATGTGAACCCAGGAGGGTCAGTCTATCAATTCATCTTGCAATCACATTTATTTGTGAAGCCCATCTTTCATCAGCAGATGAGACATCCTAATAACGTAAAGTCATGTCTGACTGGGAAGTCTGGATGGATATTTGATAGAGTTGCACATGAATTCAATGTGGAAGTAAATCGTCAAGTCATGCACCTGAGGGATTTTCTACACTGTCAGAGTCAATGATGTATATAAACCCAGTCAGTCATCTAGTGTCTATATAAATCATTGGTCAGAGTCCTGTGAACGTACTGATTCATCTAGTGTCTATTTAAATCATTGGTCAGAGTCCTGTGAAAATAATGACTCATCTAGTGATCAAGTTCATGTTTAAAATAAACATTTAAAATAAACATATTTTTTTACAGTCATTGATCAAAACAAACAACAAGCACAGTGTACTTACACCAGGTCCAACTTTGCCTTGAGGACCAGTATCTCCAGGACGACCAGTAAGACCCTACAGGACAAGCAGAGAGACACATTTGGATCAAACTTCCTAAAAGCCCTGAGAAATTCAACTCGGACTCATCAAAAGTGTACTGTATGTGTGTCAAATCTCCAGTGATCATGTCTTGGCAGAGCAGCCATTGCACCTATATGAGCCTATATGTTTAATGATGTTGGAGATTTGAGACCAAACTACAGTAACATACATATACACAAAAGACCTGGGGTAGCATAGGTACAACGTGATGATGTCAAAAACTACAGAGATAATGTATTGAGTTATTCAGTCATAGTTGGGAGAACTATTCTATCTTACCAGAGCATTGATACATACTGCTGTTGCAGACGGCAGAACGATATTGAAGTGGAACTTACTCTTGCGCCAGGAAGACCGGGCTCGCCAGGGCGACCAGGGTCACCGCCGGCTCCCTTAGGGCCGGACACGCCGCCGACTCCACGCTCGCCAGGGGCTCCCTGGATTAAGAGGACAAATGTGCTACTCAATGGAGAATTTCAATCAATCAATCAATCAATCAATCAATTAAGACCAACGCCAGTTGTTCCCTGTATTAGGAGGTCAAATAATACAGTTACTCAGTGGAGATCAATCAATCAATCAATCGATTAATCACTAAATTAACCAAATCAAGACACATCTACCTCCACAGACACTTTAAATGAGGCTACAGTGAACCCTGCATTAGGACTACAAATCAACTGAAGACGCACTGAGGGAAGTGTTTGACACTGTGACATACTAAAATGTAAGCCTGTGTGTTTGTCCCTTAATAAACCTCAACAGACCATTACAGATGTTCCTTTATTTTTTTTCTTCTGGGATATAGTCATCTTGTGAAGTGTCATGGAGGTTTAGATAATTTTTAAGAAGGACAATGAGTCAGTCACTCCGGGGCGAATCCTCGCTTCCATTTAAGTCGAATTGACATTAATTTGACTTGAGTGGAAGTTAGAATTCACCTCTATGTGGATAACATCCTCTCCGTCTAGTCACTTCACACCGAGGCTACGCTAGGCAACCGGGCCTCTGAGGACCTGGAAATGACATGTCAAAATGACGGGAGTCAATTGTCTTGACATGATGAACTGAGAAAATATCCCTTCTGACTCATTCACCATATTTAATGAATAGGAATAAAAAAAAAAAGTGAACAATAGATTCATTTATAATGAAATGAAATGCTTCCAGTCTGAGACATTGGGTCTAAAGTCGGTGGTGTGGATGAGGTTTGGTGCTGACCTCTGGTGGTTAATAGTGGAATTACAGTTGACTCCACTGACACCAACAGAAGCCATGTCTTTTCTTTGTGACTCATCATTTTCTGTCATTCACAGCTGTGACTAAATATTGTCGCAGAATATTTAGTCAGATTGGGGTTGCAATCGCCTAAGGATTCCAATATATCAGCGATTTGAGTCAGCGAGGAAGAATCGTCACTACTATTCAAGCACGGGATGTTTAACTGTGGATTAAATGCTCAGCTAACTGCGTGTATAACCCTGCAGTGCTGTGGATAAGTCTATCTGCCGTGATCGCCATGGTTTCAGATTTACAGCCATGTCACTGCTGACTCATGTAGTATAGAATTCATCTCCCTAGTCCTGCCAGTTTTAGAGTAGCCTATTCAGTTGAGGGTGAACGTATCCTGTACCACAGCAGTTAGTTTCCCATCCCCTTAATAACGATAATCCCATCCTCTGGGACCACGTTGTCATGGTGACGCTTACCTTGGGACCAGCCAGACCATCCTGACCTGGGAAACCACGGTTACCGGGGGCGCCCTAAACAAAAAACAACAACAACAACAGGGTTCAGGGTGAGGTCAGGAAGAAAATAAGAAAAAAAAACGATTCAACATTTAACGCTGGGAGTGAGACCATCGTGTGTGATGAATATAAAATGGAACGGACAGCCCGTTCTGTGGCCGCACACAGGTCTAGTAGCTGCTCATGTCATTTCCTCAGTTTTACGGCATACAAAACACATAGCGCCTCGACAAGTGGTTAGGGAATGATAGGTGGCCGTGTGTATTCTGACGGGGAGATAACATGGGTGATAACATGGGTGATAACGTGGGTGATCATGTGGGTGATCATGTGGGTGATAACATGGGTGATCACATGGGTGGTAACATGGGTGAGCACATGGGTGATCACATGTGTGATAACGTGGGTGGTCACATGGGTGATCACACGGGTGATCACATGGGTGGTACTCACTCTCTCTCCGGGAGGTCCAAGAGGTCCAGCAGCGCCGGGCTCTCCTCTGGGTCCCCTCTTCCCCTCCTCTCCTGCAGGGCCAAGTGCTCCTTGTGGACCGGCTGGTCCCTAAACAAAAACAACTGGATGTCAGTAATCACATTTAATGCTCCAGTTTCAATTGTTCTGCCTGCGGCTGTGGAACCCTGACCTGTTCACCGGACGTGCTACCTGTCCCAGACCTGCTGTTTTCAACTCTCTAGAGACAGCAGGAGAGGTAGAGATACTCTGAATGATTGGCTATGAAAAGCCAACTGACATTTACTCCTGAGGTGCCGACTTGCTGCACCCTCGACAACAACTGTGATTTATATTATTTGACCATGCTGGTCATCTATGAATATTTGAACATCTTGGCCATGTTCTGTTATAATCTCCACCCGGCACAGCCAGAAGAGAACTGGCCACCCCACATAGCCTGGTTCCTCTCTAGGTTTCTTCCTAGGTTCGTGCCTTTCTAGGGAGTTTTTCCTAGCCACCGTGCTTCTACACCTGCATTGCTTGCTGTTTGGGGTTTTAGGCTGGGTTTCTGTACAGCACTTTGAGATGTAAGAAGGGCTTTATAAATACATTTGATTTGATTTAATATCCATCATCTCTAAAAAAAAATCAATCAATTCAATTGAAAGATTGTACTGCAAGATGACTTGAGGTTGAGGGCACTATAGCCAAGATACTAAGAAGGGAGAGAAACTGTTCAAGATGCTAACATGCTGATGTCAGGTGAAGCTGGGTGGGAAGACTCAACAAAAAGAGGAAGTGGAAGTCTTATCATTAAGTAAGATCTCTGCAGCTTGGTAAATACTTTGGGGGGGTCAGAGTTTTCTCATGATAAATAAGCCATCTTGATTTTCTTTTAGAAACTATCATAAAATGTTTTTCTGTTGCTTGCCTGCGCCATTAGTTATCCTAATGCTGGATTGTTGAGCGGTAATAAATAAATAGGACTCCCTTGTGACCAGTTACAAACTCTGTTACCGTCTGGAAGAAATCTGGGATGCTCTCCATACTGTGTGTGTGTTTCATGGGGTGTTATAAACTCTTGGACCTTGTCCAGTATGTTGAGGGATTACTTAGCTATCAGAGAGGAAAGATGAAAGAATGATGGAGACATACAACAGAGACAGAGACAGAGAGAGAGAGAGAGAGAGAGAGAGAGAGAGAGAGAGACAGAGAGAGAGAGAGAGACAGAGACAGAGACAGAGACAGAGACAGAGAGAGAGAGAGAGAGAGAGAGAGAGAGAGAGAGAGAGAGAGAGAGAGAGAGAGAGAGAGAGAGAGAGAGAGAGAGAGAAAGAGAGAGAGAGAGAGAGAGAGAGAGAGAGAGAGAGAGAGAGAGAGAGAGAGAGAGAGAGACAGAGACAGAGACAGAGACAGAGACAGAGACAGAGACAGAGACAGAGACAGAGACAGAGAGAGAGAGAGAGAGAGAGAGAGAGAGAGAGAGAGAGAGAGAGAGAGAGAGAGAGACAGAGACAGAGACAGAGTTCGGACAAAAGCACAGTGGTAAGAGCAGCAGCTTCAAAAATAATAACACTCACAAGCTCTCCCTTGGGTCCAGCCTCACCCTTGAAACCTGGGATACCGGGGTCACCCTAAAGAAGAAGACAAAAAACACATGGATCATTGTTACAGACCAATGAAGTTGTATATTACTAGCCTTGAAATGCAAACTGAATCACATAACAGTATTTTACTCTACTACATCGTACCATCCCTGACATTCATTACATATTATAACAAGTTTGGAGAAACAGATTTGAGGAGAGACAGTTTAGACGTACAGATGTTCCCTTTGGTCCGAGAGGTCCAGTGGCCCCCTGGGGTCCTGGAGGGCCACGGGGCCCGGGGAAGCCAGGCGCGCCAGCGATACCAGGAGCACCCTGTAGTAGAGAGATGTCAATCACGTATCAATCAATCAATCATCACGCTGAAAGGATCCCTGTGTGATATTGGAAGGGAACACTAAACCGAGTAACAGGATGATATCGAGATCTGAAAATAAGTTGTGATGTGTTCACTGCTTCTAGATCAACGAGGGGAAAAAATATACAACTTTATTTATCTAGGCTTTTTGATGTATGGCTCAAATCAAATCACATTTTATTGGTCACATACACATGGTTAGCAGATGTTATTGGTCACATACACATGGTTAGCAGATGTTATTGGTCACATACACATGGTTAGCAGATGTTATTGGTCACATACACATGGTTAGCAGATGTTAATGCGAGTGTAGCGAAATGCTTGTGCATTCTATTCTTGTGCTTCTAGTTCCGACATTGCAGAAATATCTAACATGTAATCTAACAATTCCCCAACAATGACCTAATACACACACATCTAAAGGGATGGAATAAGAAGTATAAATATATACATATAAATATATGTCTTCAGTGTAACATGAGTTAGTGGGTGGAACAGGTGGCAGAGGTGCTGAAGCTACAGACATGCCTGGACCTTGATCTCACTCCTACATTCCAGCGCCAAGAATCAGCTGCAGTCTGCTTGACTATTATGTAGGTGACAGATGTCTGTGTGTGTGTGTGCGTGTGCGTGTGCGTGTGTGCGTGCATGCGTGTGTGTGTGTGTGTGTGTGTGTGTGTGTGTGTGTGTGTGTTTCTGGTCTAAGCCATAACTAACTGAACGTGTCGTAACACACCTGACTGATCCTGATCTAAATGATTCTTCTTGTTCTAGGGGGAAGTTAGGACCTGATCTAAATGATTATTCTTGTTCTAGAGGGAAGTTAGGACCTGATCTAAATGATTATTCTTGTTCTAGAGGGAAGTTAGGACCTGATCTAAATGATTCTTCTTGTTCTAGGGGGAAGTTAGGACCTGATCTAAATGATTCTTCTTGTTCTAGGGGGAAGTTAGGACCTGATCTAAATGATTCTTCTTGTTCTAGGGGGAAGTTAGGACCTGATCTAAATGATTCTTCTTGTTCTAGAGGGAAGTTAGGACCTGATCTAAATGATTATTCTTGTTCTAGAGGGAAGTTAGGACCTGATCTAAATGATTCTTCTTGTTCTAGGGGGAAGTTAGGACCTGATCTAAATGATTCTTCTTGTTCTAGGGGGAAGTTAGGACCTGATCTAAATGATTCTTCTTGTTCTAGGGGGAAGTTAGGACCTGATCTAAATGATTCTTCTTGTTCTAGGGGGAAGTTAGGACCTGATCTAAATTATTATTTTTGTTCTAGGGGGAAGTTAGGACCTGATCTAAATGATTCTTCTTGTTCTAGGGGGAAGTTAGGACCTGATCTAAATGATTATTCTTGTTCTAGGGGGAAGTTAGGACCTGATCTAAATGATTATTTTTGTTCTAGGGGGAAGTTAGGACCTGATCTAAATGATTCTTCTTGTTCTAGAGGGAAGTTAGGACCTGATCTAAATGATTCTTCTTGTTCTAGGGGGAAGTTAGGACCTGATCTAAATGATTCTTCTTGTTCTAGGGGGAAGTTAGGACCTGATCTAAATGATTCTTCTTGTTCTAGGGGGAAGTTAGGACCTGATCTAAATGATTCTTCTTGTTCTAGGGGGAAGTTAGGACCTGATCTAAATGATTCTTCTTGTTCTAGGGGGAAGTTAGGACCTGATCTAAATGATTATTCTTGTTCTAGGGGGAAGTTAGGACCTGATCTAAATGATTCTTCTTGTTCTAGGGGGAAGTTAGGACCTGATCTAAATGATTCTTCTTGTTCTAGGGGGAAGTTAGGACCTGATCTAAATGATTCTTCTTGTTCTAGGGGGAAGTTAGGACCTGATCTAAATGATTCTTCTTGTTCTAGGGGGAAGTTAGGACCTGATCTAAATGATTCTTCTTGTTCTAGGGGGAAGTTAGGACCTGATCTAAATGATTCTTCTTGTTCTAGGGGGAAGTTAGGACCTGATCTAAATGATTCTTCTTGTTCTAGGGGGAAGTTAGGACCTGATCTAAATGATTATTCTTGTTCTAGGGGGAAGTTAGGACCTGATCTAAATGATTCTTCTTGTTCTAGGGGGAAGTTAGGACCTGATCTAAATGATTCTTCTTGTTCTAGGGGGAAGTTAGGACCTGATCTAAATGATTCTTCTTGTTCTAGGGGGAAGTTAGGACCTGATCTAAATGATTCTTCTTGTTCTAGGGGGAAGTTAGGACCTGATCTAAATTATTCTTCTTGTTCTAGGGGGAAGTTAGGACCTGATCTAAATTATTCTTCTTGTTCTAGGGGGAAGTTAGGACCAAGAGCGTTCCCTAACCACGTCACCTGACCAGGTAAATGGAAACAGAGACAGGGTAGAGAGGGAGGGAGACAGAGACAGAGGCGAGATGGAGGGAGACAAAGACAGGGGAGAGAGGGAGGGAAACAGAGACAGGGGAGAGAGGGAGGGAGGGAGACAGAGACAGGGGAGAGAGGGAGGGAAAGAGACAGGGGAGAGAGGGAGGGAAACAGAGACAGAGGAGAGAGGGAGGGAGGGAGACAGAGACAGGGGAGAGAGGGAGGCATGGAGACAGAGACAGGGGAGAGAGGGAGGGATGGAGACAGAGACAGGGGAGAGAGGGAGGGAGGGAGACAGAGACAGGGGAGAGAGGGAGGGAGGGAGACAGAGACAGGGGAGATAGGGAGGCAGAGAGACAGAGACAGGGGAGAGAGGGAGACAGAGACAGGGGAGAGAGGGAGGGAGGGAGACAGAGACAGGGGAGAGAGGGAGGGAGACAGGGACATGGGAGAGAGGGAGGGAGACAGGAGAAGAGGAGAGAGGGAGACAGAGACAGGGGAGAGAGGGAGGGAGGGAGACAGACGAGATAGGGAGGCAGGGAGACAGAGACAGGGGAGAGAGGGAGACAGAGACAGGGGAGAGAGGGAGGGAGGGAGACAGAGACAGGGGAGAGAGGGAGGGAGACAGGGACATAGGAGAGAGGGAGGGAGACAGGAGAAGAGGAGAGAGGGAGGGAGGGAGACATAGACAGAGGAGAGAGGGAGAGAGGGAGACAGAGACAGGGGAGAGAGGGAGGGAGACAGAGACATGGAAGAGAGGGAGGGAGACAGGAGAAGAGGAGAGAGGGAGGGAGGGAGACAGAGACAGAGGAGAGAGGGAGGTAGACAGAGACAGGGGAGAGAGGGAGGGAGGGAGACAGAGAGAGGGGAGAGAGGGAGGGAGACAGAGACATGGGAGAGAGGGAGAGAGGGAGACAGGAGAAGAGGAGAGAGAGAGGGGGGAGGGAGACAAAGACCGAGGAGAGAGGGAGAGAGGGAGACAGGAGAAGAGGAGAGAGGGAGGGAGGAAGACAGGAGAAGAGTAGAGAGGGGGGAGACAGAGACAGAGGAGAGAGGGAGGGAGGGAGAGAGACAGAGGAGAGAGGGAGAGAGGGAGACAGAGACAGAGGAGAGAGGGAGAGAGGGAGACAGAGACAGGGGAGAGAGGGAGGCAGACAGAGACAGAGGAGAAAGGGAGAGAGGGAGACAGAGACAGAGGACAGAGGGAGGGAGGGAGACAGAGACAGAGGACAGAGGGAGAGAGGGAGACAGAGACAGAGGACAGAGGGAGAGAGGGAGAGAGGGAGACAGAGACAGAGGAGAGGTTGTCTGGTATACTCACAGCTGATCCTTTAGATCCTCCAATACCATCAGTACCAGGGTTACCCTGTGGGGAAGGACAGAGTAAGAACATCTTTTCACATGGCCATATCTTATAGAATAATACGTAAGGTCATAGTTCAATCAGGAAAAGCCCTAGTCATGTGACTTGGAACACTAACACACAGGTTTATGGGGACACGCATGGGGACTGTTTAGGGACAGTATTTGGGGACACTGTTTTACAGGGACACTGTTTTATGGGGCCACTTTTTTTGCGGGGCCACTTTTTATGGGGACATTTTTTATGGGGACACTTTTTATGGGGACACTTTTTATGGGGACACTTTTTATGAGGACACTTTTTATGGGGACACTTTTTATGGGGACACTCACAGAAGCGCCGGCGGGTCCGGGAGATCCGGGGGTTCCTGACTCTCCACGGGGTCCCTGGGCGCCCTCAGGTCCACGAGCACCGGTGGGGCCAGCTTCTCCCTGGAGAGAGACAATCAATCAATAATACAACACTTCAATCAATCAATCAATCAAATGAACAACCAATCGATTATGAATCAATAAATTATTCAATAATCCAATAAATCATTAAATCAATCAATCACACAAACAACCAATCGATCAATTAATCTATGAATGAATCAATAATCCAATCAGTCAGTCAGTCATTAGCATCATTGCAGTAAAGAGTCTCTTTTGAGCAAATTGACGATTCTGTTTGATTGGTTATGGATTTGCACGATGTCAAATAAACTAAGTTTATTCAAGTTTTCCAATCTGGTCAAAACTTAAGTCAGAAGTGTTTAATCTTAATTGAAAAACCAAGTCGGTCATTTCCATATAAGGACTGTATAAAGTCTCGGTATGAAGAGTAAAAGTGTTACAGCAACATTGGCTGCATTTGAATAAAAAGAAGTAACCCTACTTTTGTCAAAATGAAATGAACTTTAGCTTTCATATAAAAGTTATTTTATGAGGGGAAAGTGCAGTAGCCACGTTTCTGATGGTTTACAGACTGGTCTGACAAAACAGAACGAGGACATTTATCCTGACTAAATATTGTCAGACAAGGCTTCGACCTACGCGCAGCGTAGTGAGGTCACAGCCTTTGGGAAACTGGGTGAATGAATGAATGAAATTCCTAACTGTTGTTACCATGGTGTTTAGACTTAGTAGGATGACATAATATAATGTGTACAAGTGGTGGTGGAGAGATTGGTATTTTTGGCACGGGATGTCGTCCATAATGTTTGTTTTCGTTTTTTTAGGGAGGGGTTCAGCTTTATTATTGCAGATAGATGGTGGTTCAATCAATGTAACTGTCTGCATCACTATCAATCCACCATATATTATAGATATTTCATATGCATACATATATATATATATACATTTAAAATATATATATATTTCCCCTAACCCTGCCACCCCTCCCCTAACCCTACCACCCCTCCCCTAACCCTGCCACCCCTCCCCTAACGGGGGTAAAGTAATGGACAACAACACTTAGGCTTCTACTTCCTGTTTATACATTCTATATACATTTTACAGACACGGTATATTTTAGTCCTTCAGCTCCCCTCAACCCCTCCCCTAACCCTACCGCCCCTCCCCTAACCCTGCCACCCCTCCCCTAACCCTGCCACCCCTCCCCTAACCCTGCCACCCCTCCCCTAACCCTACCACCCCTCCCCTAACCCTGCCACCGATCCCCTAACCCTGCCACCCCTCCCCTAACCCTGCTACCCCTCCCCTAACCCTGCCACCCCTCCCCTAACCCTGCCACCCCTCCCCTAACCCTGCCACCGATCCCCTAACCCTGCCACCCCTCCCCTAACCCTGCTACCCCTCCCCTAACCCTGCCACCCCTCCCCTAACCCTGCCACCCCTCCCCTAACCCTGCCACCGATCCCCTAACCCTGCCACCCCTCCCCTAACCCTGCTACCCCTCCCCTAACCCTGCCACCTCTCCCCTAACCCTGCCACCCCTCCCCTAACCCTGCCACCCCTCCCCTAACCCTGCCACCCCTCCCCTAACCCTGCCACCCCTCCCCTAACCCTGCCACCCCTCCTCCAACCCCTCCCCTCTGTCTCTGAAGACCTTCACGTTTGATTTCTATTTGACATATATTTTTTAACTGTGCTGTTTAACAAAATTTTTGAACCTTTTTACATTTTAAGGACAAAGTATATTTTACATGAGTTTTTCTTGTTGTTATTAGTCCCACCCTTCAGTAGTCCATGATGTTACTGTCCCTGCCTGATAGTCTAGGTCAGGGAGAGCCATGGGCACACACGCACACGCACACACACACACACGCACGCACGCACGCACGCACGCACGCACACACACACACACACATACTACATGTCAAATGCTTTCAAAATGTATGTAAATTGTGAAGTCTTTTGTCTCTAACGTCCTATTCATTATGTTCCGGACCCAAGTAAGACGAGCTGTCACCATTGGTGTCTTCTAATGGGGATCCTAATATTCATCATGTGTCGGACCCCAGTAAGACGAGCTGTCACCATTGGCGTCTTCTAATGGGGATCCTAATAAATCAAATAAAACCAAATCTAACCAATGGAGTGTTAATGAATACATGTCTTTGGGTATCCTGAATTTACATTTTTCGCAAGCTGAGGATACATCGTCTCATTCAGCCTTTAATTTTACCAGGAAAGAAGCCTCGAGGGTTAGAAAACTCTTTTGCGAGGATGACCTGAGTTTTATTAGGAAAGCGCGCAGCAGGAATTAACAGGCAAACTGAAACCTGACTGTTTATAGGTTTCTAGAGGTCCACCACGTGGCCAAAAGTATGTGGACACCTTCTCGTCGAACATCTCATTCCAAAATCATGGGCATTGATATGGAGTTTGTCACCACATTGCTGCTATAATAGCCTCCATTCTTCTGGAAAGGCTTTCCACTAGATGTTGGAATATTGCTGCTATAACAGCCTCCATTCTTCTGGGATGGCTTTCCACTAGATGTTGGAACATTGCTGCTATAACAGCCTCCATTCTGGGAAGGCTTTCCACTAGATGTTGGAACATTGCTGCTATAACTGCCTCCACTCTTCTGGGAAGGCTTTCCACTAGATGTTGGAACATTGCTGATATAACAGCCTCCATTCTTCTGGGAAGGCTTTCCACTAGATTTTGGAACATTGCTGATATAACAGCCTCCACTCTTCTGGGAAGGCTTTCCACTATATGTTGGGACTTTGCTGTGGGGATTTGCGTCCATTCAGCCACAAGAGCATTAGTGAGGTCGGGCACTGATGTTGGGCGATTAGACCTGCAGTCGACGTTCCAATTCATCCCAAAGGTGTTCGATTGGGTTGAGATCAGGCCTCTGTGCAGTCCACAGAATTTTGTATATATAGTTTAACACACTGTCGTTCACACATCTGGGTCAAGTTACTGTCTCACTGTGTGTTTTTTTAACATTAGTCATACGCACGCACGCACGCACGCACGCACGCACGCACGCACGCACGCACGCACGCACGCACGCACGCACGCACGCACGCACACACACACACACACACACACACACACACACACACACACACACACACACACACACACACACACACACACACACACACACACACACACACACACACACACACACACACACACACACACACACACACACACACACACACACACTAGTTATCGTTCAGAAGGAATGAATCAAATCAGTCCCAAGCGGAGAGAGAGAGGGAGAGAGAGACAGAGAGACAGAGAGACAGAGAGACAGTGAGAGAGAAAAAAACAACACACCTCCCGAACCACAAACCTCTCAAATATTCCACCCAGATGAAGGAAAATAGATTTTATTTTTAGAGCACTTTTCAATGCTGCCTTCTCCGGTTTCACCACTTTCACTCTTTTCTCACCTTTTTCTTTCAAATTCTTTCTGAGCTAGAGTTAGAGAAACAGAGAGAGAGAGAGAGAGAGAGAGAGAGAGAGAGAGAGAGAGAGAGAGAGAGAGAGAGAGAGAGAGAGTGGGGGAAGGGTGAAGATCAGTGACATACCTTAGAACCTGGAGAGCCGGGGAAGCCTGGAGCACCAGCAGGACCGACTGGGCCCTATAGAGAGTGAAGTGTGGAGAGAGGGGAGGGGGAGAGGGGAGGGGAGGGGGAGAGGGGAGGGAAGGGAAGGGAGGGGGAGAAGAGAGGGAAGGGAGTGAGTCAACAGACACTGCTGCCACTGCAAGGGCGTCCAGGTGTATTGCAGTCACATTTCTGATGAAACATTTCGGGCTGGGTTTCCTGGACACAGATTAAACCCAGCGGTAGATTAATAAGAACTTTTAATAAATACTTGAATTGTGTATGCGTTTTAGTCTAGTACTACACTTGATTCGGCAGGGTAGCCTAGTGGTTAGAGCATTGGACTAGTAACCGGAAGGTTGCAAGTTCAAATTCCCGAGCTGACAAGGTACAAATCTGTCGTTCTGCCTCTGAACAGGCAGTTAACCCACTGTTCCTAGGCCGTCATTGAAAGTAAAAATTTGTTCTGTAATCTCTGTGTACCTGTCGCAAGACCCACTGGTTATTGTTTATTTATAAAACCCTCTTAGGTCTCACTTCCCCTATCTGAGATATCTACTGCAGCCCTCATCCTCCACATACAACACCCGTTCTGCCAGTCACATTCTGTTAAAGGTCCCCAAAGCACTCATATCCCTGGGTCTCTGGAACGAGCTGCAACAAACACTCAAATTGGACAGTTTATATCAATCTCATCTTTCAAAGACTCAATCATGGACACTCTAACTGACAGTTGTGGCTGCTTTGTGTGCTGTATTGTTGTCTATGTGCTATGTTGTTGTCTTAGGTCTCTCTTTATGTAGTGTTGTGTTGTCTCTCTTGTTGTGATGTGTGTTTTGTCCTATATTTACATTGTATTTATGTATTTATTTTAATCCCAGGCCCCCGTCCCCACAGGAGGTCTTTTGCCTTTTGGTAGGCCGTCATTGTAAATAAGAATTTGTTCTTAACTGACTTTCCTAGTTAAATCAAATTCTTTTTTTCAATGACTGCCCAGGAACAGTGGGTTAACTGCCTTGTTCAGGGGCAGAATGACAGATCTTTACCTTGTCAGCTCTGGGATTCGATCTTGCAACCTTTTTGGTTACAAGTCCAACGCTCTAACCACTAGGCTACCTGCCTCCTCTAACCACTAGGCTACCTGCCTCTAACCACTAGGCTACCTGCCTCTAACCACTAGGCTACCTGCCTCTAACCACTAGGCTACCTGCCTCTAACCACTAGGCTACCTGCCTCTAACCACTAGGCTACCTGCCTCTAACCACTAGGCTACCTGCCATATATATTGAGTTGCATCCCCTTTTGCCCTCAGAACAGCCTCAATTCATCAAGGTGTGGAAAGCGTTCTACGAAGATGCTGGCCCATGTTGACTCCAATGCTTCCCACTTTTGTGTCAAGTTTTCTGGATGTCCTTTGGGTAGATGACCATTCTTGATACACACAGGAAACTGTTGAGTGTGAAAAACCCAACAGTGTTGCAGTTCTTGACCCAAACCAGTGTGCCTGGCACCTACTACCACACCCCGTTTAAAGACACTTCAATGTTTTATCTTACCCATTCACCCTCTGAATGACACACAGACACAATACATGTCTCAACTGTCTCAAGGGTTAAAATTCCTTCTTTAACCTGTCTCCTCCCTTTCATCTACACTGACTGAAGTGGATTTAACAAGTGACATCAATAAGGGATCATAGCTTTCACTTGGATTCACCTGGTCAGTCTATACCATGGAAAAAGCAGGTGTTCTTAATGTTTTGTATACTCCGTATATATATATATATATATATATACTATACAGTGAAATGAAACAATGAATAAAACTGTAAGACTTACAGGAGGACCAGCAGGGCCAGACAGACCGTCATTACCACGAGCGCCCTAGACAGAAGAAACACAAGATACTGTCACCACACAGCAGAGGACCAGCTCAACATATACTCAACATACACTGAGACGTAACGATCCATGTCATGACATGGAATTATCATTCAATAATAATTTTATTCAACAGAGAGCTAGCTATAAGCCAGCTAGAGTTCTCTCTCTGTCTGTGATTTGACTTTGAGGTTCAGGTCCTTCACTTTCACTTTCCGAATTGTGAGGTCACTACAGTCTGGGTACGGATCTGGGGCTGGTTTGAGTAGAGACCATGGTCATGTTACACGGTTCTGGGAGCTCTATTTTGAGTTCTGGAATGAGTTCTAAGCAGGAGGTTACAGGATGAGTTCTAGGGGGAAGTTCTAGAATGAGTTCCAAAGCAGGAGGTTACAGGCTGAGTTCTAGGTGGAAGTTCTAGAATGAGTTCTAAGCAGGAGGTTCCAGGCTGAGTTCTAGGGGGAAGTTCTAGAAGGAGTTCCAAAGCAGGAGGTTACAGGCTGAGTTCTAGGGGGAAGTTCTAGAATGAGTTCCAAAGCAGGAGATTCCAGGCTGAGTTCTAGGGGGAAGTTCTAGAATGAGTTCTAAGCAGGAGGTTCCAGGCTGAGTTCTAGGCCAGGAGAAGGTACTTACAGCAGAACCAGAGGGTCCGGGACGACCTCTCTCACCGGGCAGACCGCGTGGTCCCTTTAGAGAGGGAGAGAGAGAGGAGCACAGGTTACAATCAGTAAACAGTAAACAGAATTATCTGTACAGCTGATCAGTAACATATCAGATATTGTATATCGTATGTGTGGCAGATCTACTGAGAGTAGTTCTCAGTCTACAGGAGCTCATCAACGTGACAGATACAGTACTACGCTACATCACTTCTGTATCTGTACTCACCATTGGTCCTGGAGCGCCATTCTCACCGGGAGCACCAGACTCACCCTACAACAGAACAGAACAGAACAGAGAGAGAGAGAGAGAGAGAGAGAGAGAGAGAGAGAGAGAGAGAGAGAGAGAGAGAGAGAGAGAAAGAGAGAGAGAGAGAGACAGCAAAAAGAGAGAACGTTCAAGAGATGTTTCTGGTACAGAAGGGAAGTCAACCAGGATATGTGTGAGATTAAAATAACGTGAGAGAGATAGATAATTCTATTGTAGAGTCCTTCCCACCTTAGAACCAGCAGCTCCACCCTCTCCCTTGAGTCCATCCAGACCTGGATAACCCTGGAAAGAGATAAACACGATATCATGAGAGCGGGACTTTGTGACATTGGCTGATGTAAAAATGGCTTTATAAAATACATTTGATTTGATTTGACTGAGAGCCAAGAGTCAAAATCAGTGAAGGATTATTCACAGCATCTTTACTGGCTCGTTGACTGGGCGTTGTTGCAGCAGCAGAACAGAGGAAAACATACAACGACACTAAAATCAGCTAGACAGGAAAGAACACATTTGAAGATGCCGTATTACATATTAGAGCCAGCAGCATACAGTACCACCGGGCCTCCCACTACTCGCTTGCCTCTGAGGCTAAGCAGGGTCGCTTCCTGGATGGGAGACCAGATGCTGCTGGAAGTGGTTCCCGACAGCAGGTAGGAGGCACTCTTTCCTCTTACCTAAGGGCAGTGATTGGGGACATTGCCCTGTGTAGGGTGCCGTCTTTCGGATGGGACGTTATACGTGCGTCCTGACTCTCTGTGGTCACTAAAGAGCCCATGTTACTTATCGTAAGAGTGTCCTGGCTAAATTCAGAATCTGGCTACTTAATCCTCCCCAGCTTCCAACTGGCTCACTCACTCCCCCCCCCCCCCCCCTCTCCTCTGTAACTATTCCCCAGATCGTTGCTGTAAATGAGAATCTGTTTTCAGTCAACTTACCTGCTAAAGTAAAAGTATATATTTTGCATTATCATTCCTATGACATAACTATGACATAACTATGACATAACTATGACATAACTCACTCTGTGGCCCTTGATTCCAGGCAGACCGGGAGTTCCTGGGAATCCACGAGCTCCCTGTTGTAGAGAAGAATAGAGAACAACATAAAAAGAGGAGAGAAAGAGAAAGATAGATAGATAAAGGAGAGATGAGAGAGAATTAAATCATTTTTCCCTATTCAGTTATTCTCAGGATCTGCTTTCCTGCTCTGGTTTAGAGCCAGGCATATGATGGCCAGAGGGCCAGAGGGCCAGAGGGCCAGGTGACATCAGGGTTGATTTAGTAGAGAACAGCTCTTTCTCTCTTTGTCTTGTCTGACTGAATCATCTTGGAGTCTTCTGACTGGACTGTATCTGACTGAATCATCTTGGAGTCTTCTGACTGGACTGTATCTGACTGAATCATCTTGGAGAGTCTTCTAACTGTACTGTATCTGACTGAATCATCTTGGAGAGTCGTCTAACTGTACTGTATCTGACTGAATCATCTTGGAGTCTTCTGACTGGACTGTATCTGACTGAATCATCTTGGAGAGTCTTCTAACTGTACTGTATCTGACTGAATCATCTTGGAGTCTTCTGACTGGACTGTATCTGACTGAATCATCTTGGAGAGTCTTCTAACTGTACTGTATCTGACTGAATCATCTTGGAGAGTCTTCTGACTGTAGATGGTATGCCTGTTATGTCTGTCAAATACACTTCTCTTCTTGACTGATCATATTGGGATAGTGTGTGTACAAATGTAATTACTGAGGCAGCATGAATAGGCTGTGAGAAAAACTGTGAGTAGATAAATGAACAGATAAATGTAGGGATAAATGAAGATATATATTAACAGATTCATTAACCAATAACAGATGATAAAGAGATAAATGAAGAGCTATATTAACAGATTAATTAACCAATAACAGATGATAAAGAGATAAATGAAGAGCTATATTAACAGATGAATTAACCAATAACAGATGATAAAGAGATAAATGAAGAGCTATATTAACAGATGAATTAACCAATAACAGATGATAAAGAGATAAATGAAGAGCTATATTAACAGATGAATTAACCAATAACAGATGATAAAGAGATAAATGAAGAGCTATATTAACAGATTAATTAACCAATAACAGATGATAAAGAGATAAATGAAGAGCTATATTAACAGATGAATTAACCAATAACAGATGATAAAGAGATAAATGAAGAGCTATATTAACAGATTAATTAACCAATAACAGATGATAAAGAGATAAATGAAGAGCTATATTAACAGATGAATTAACCAATAACAGATGATAAAGAGATAAATGAAGAGCTATATTAACAGATGAATTAACCAATAACAGATGATAAAGAGATAAATGAAGAGCTATATTAACAGATTAATTAACCAATAACAGATGATAAAGAGATAAATGAAGAGCTATATTAACAGATGAATTAACCAATAACAGATAAATGTAGGGATAAATGAAGAGCTATATTAACAGATGAATTAACCAATAACAGATGATAAAGAGATAAATGAAACCATACCTGAGGACCAGAAGGTCCACGTTCACCACCTTTGCCGGGTTTGCCAGCCTCACCCTACAGCAGAGACAGGACGGAAGGGAGACGAGGGCCAGTAGGCCAGTTAGTTACAATATTCAATGAACAAACAAATAAAATACATAAATAGTAAAAGATAAAAAATAACAATACAACACATAAATAGTAAAATATATATATATTTTTAAATACAACACAAAAATAGTAAAAGATTTAAAAATGTAAAAAATGAATGAATCAATAAATAATTAACATATTTAGGTTTTGATGCTAATTAGTTTGAAAATTGAAATTCAGTTAGCAAACAATGCATCCTGGGGGATAGATGGATACATGACTGCTGGGTCAGCCTGATACCACCTAGTGGCTAAATGGAGGAATTGCATTTCCAATATAAATGTTTAATTTCTTTACCCTCCCTAACTGCATATCTATTTATAACAATTATATTTTGAGGTTTCTTTGGTCCCACACCCATTTTGTGGGACTGTATAAATCCCTGTTAAATTCAACTTGCAGGAAGCTCTAACAGGGATTGAATATCACATAACAAAGTATCATAATGTGACAGTTTACACCCTTATAACTCAAAGAGAATTTAACTCTGCTGGAATCTATTGTTAATTCAAAACAGCACATTAAATTGTAAAATGTCAAGAAAGCTGATTTAAAAAAACAACAACAGCGAAAAAAGTCAAATGGCAGTTGAAGTTGAATTTAAGCAGCTCTTTGTGAGTCAGATATTTACTGTCATTTTAACTCCCCTAAAATATTAACACCATGACCAGAGTAGTTTTAACACAATATGGGTGTGGGACCAATATAAACCCCAAAACAGTGTTACATTTGACTCCATCGGAGTTGAATTAAGTCTTCGATTCCACAGGAGTCAGTGAAGATGGGATATGGTGGTGGGTTGGTGGGATATGGTGGTGGGTTGGTGGGTTGGTGGGGACGATGGGATATGGTGGTGGGTTGGTGGGGTTGGTGGGGACGATGGGATATGGTGGTGGGTTGGTGGGGTTGGTGGGGACGATGGGATATGGTGGTGGGTTGGTGGGTTGGTGGGGACGATGGGATATGGTGGTGGGTTGGTGTGTTGGTGGGGACGATGGGATATGGTGGTGGGTTGGTGGGTTGGTGGGGACGATGGGATATGGTGGTGGGTTGGTGGGGACGATGGGATATGGTGGTGGGTTGGTGGGGACGATGGGATATGGTGTTGGGTTGGTGGGGACGATGGGATATGGTGGTGGGTTGGTGGGGACGATGGGATATGGTGGTGGGTTGGTGGGGACGATGGGATATGGTGTTGGGTTGGTGGGGACGATGGGATATGGTGGTGGGTTGGTGGGGAAGATGGGATATGGTGGTGGGTTGGTGGGGAAGATGGGATATGGTGTTGGGTTGGTGGTGAAGATGGGATACGGTGGTGGGTTGGTTGGGACGATGGGATACGGTGGTGGGTTGGTGGGGTTGTGGGGACAATGGGATATGGTGGTGGGTTGGTGGGGACGATGGGATACGGTGGTGGGTTGGTGGGGAAGATGGGATACGGTGGTGGGTTGGTGGGGACGATGGGATATGGTGGTGGGGTTGGTGGTGAAGATGGGATATGGTGGTGGGTTGGTGGTGAAGATGGGATATGGTGGTGGGTTGGTGGGTTGGTGGGGACGATGGGATATGGTGGTGGGTTGGTGGGTTGGTGGGGACGATGGGATATGGTGGTGGGTTGATGGGGACGATGGGATACGGTGGTGGGTTGTAGGGACGATGGGATACGGTGGTGGATTGGTGGGGACGATGGGATATGGTGGTGGGTTGGTGGGGACGATGGGATACGGTGGTGGGTTGGTGGTGAGGATGGGATACGGTGGTGGGTTGGTGGGGTTGTGGGGACGATGGGATATGGTGGTGGGTTGGTGGGGACGATGGGATACGGTGGTGGGTTGGTGGGGTTGTGGGGACGATGGGATACGGTGGTGGGTTGGTGGGGTTGGTGGTGAAGATGGGATACGGTGGTGGGTTGGTGGGGTTGGTGGTGAAGATGGGATACGGTGGTGGGTTGGTGGGGACGATGGGATACGATGGTGGGGTTGTGGGGACGATGGGATATGGTGGTGGGTTGGTGGGGTTGTGGGGACGATGGCATATGGTGGTGGGTTGGTGGGGTTGTGGGGACGATGGGATATGGTGGTGGGTTGGTGGGGACGATGGGATATGGTGGTGGGGTTGGTGGTGAAGATGGGATACGGTGGTGGGTTGGTGGTGAAGATGGGATATGGTGTTGGGTTGGTGGTGAAGATGGGATATGGTGTTGGGTTGGTGGTGAAGATGGGATATGGTGGTGGGTTGGTGGGGACGATGGGATATGGTGGTGGGTTGGTGGGGACGATGGGATACGGTGGTGGGTTGGTGGTGAGGATGGGATACGGTGGTGGGTTGGTGGGGTTGTGGGGACGATGGGATACGGGGGTGGGTTGGTGGGGACGATGGGATATGGTGGTGGGTTGGTGGGGTTGTGGGGACGATGGGATACGGTGGTGGGTTGGTGGGGTTGGTGGTGAAGATGGGATACGGTGGTGGGTTGGTGGGGTTGGTGGTGAAGATGGGATACGGTGGTGGGTTGGTGGGGACGATGGGATACGGTGGTGGGTTGTGGGGACGATGGGATACGGTGGTGGGTTGGTGGGTTGGTGGTGAAGATGGGATACGGTGGTGGGTTGGTGGGTTGGTGGGGACGATGGGATACGGTGGTGGGTTGGTGGGGTTGTGGGGACGATGGGATATGGTGGTGGGTTGGTGGGGAAGATGGGATATGGTGGTGGGTTGGTGGTGAAGATGGGATATGGTGGTGGGTTGGTGGTGAAGATGGGATATGGTGGTGGGTTGGTGGGTTGGTGGGGACGATGGGATACGGTGGTGGGTTGGTGGGGTTGTGGGGACGATGGGATATGGTGGTGGGTTGGTGGGGAAGATGGGATACGGTGGTGGGTTGGTGGGGAAGATGGGATACGGTGGTGGGTTGGTGGGTTGGTGGGGACGATGGGATATGGTGGTGGGTTGGTGGGGTTGTGGGGACGATGGGATATGGTGGTGGGTTGGTGGGGACGATGGGATACAGTGGTGGGTTGGTGGGGACGATGGGATATGGTGGTGGGGTTGGTGGTGAAGATGGGATACGGTGGTGGGTTGTGGGGACGATGGGATACGGTGGTGGGTTGGTGGGGTTGTGGGGATGATGGGATACGGTGGTGGGTTGGTGGGGACGATGGGATATGGTGGTGGGTTGGTGGGGTTGTGGGGACGATGGGATACGGTGGTGGGTTGTGGGGACGATGGGATACGGTGGTGGGTTGGTGGGGTTGTGGGGACGATGGGATACGGTGGTGGGTTGTGGGGACGATGGGATACGGTGGTGGGTTGGTGGGGTTGTGGGGACGATGGGATACGGTGGTGGGTTGTGGGGACGATGGGATACGGTGGTGGGTTGGTGGGGTTGTGGGGACGATGGGATATGGTGGTGGGTTGGTGGGGTTGGTGGGGACGATGGGATATGGTGGTGGGTTGGTGGGGTTGTGGGGACGATGGGATACGGTGGTGGGTTGTGGGGACGATGGGATACGGTGGTGGGTTGGTGGGGTTGTGGGGACGATGGGATACGGGGGTGGGTTGGTGGGGACGATGGGATATGGTGGTGGGTTGGTGGGGAAGATGGGATACGGTGGTGGGTTGGTGGGTTGGTGGGGACGATGGGATATGGTGGTGGGGTTGGTGGTGAAGATGGGATATGGTGGTGGGTTGGTGGGTTAGTGGGGACGATGGGATACGGTGGTGGGTTGGTGGGTTGGTGGGGACGATGGGATATGGTGGTGGGGTTGGTGGTGAAGATGGGATATGGTGGTGGGGTTGGTGGGGAAGATGGGATATGGTGGTGGGTTGGTGGGTAGGTGGGGACGATGGGATACGGTGGTGGGTTGGTGGGTTGGTGGGGACGATGGGATATGGTGGTGGGGTTGGTGGTGAAGATGGGATATGGTGGTGGGTTGGTGGTGAAGATGGGATATGGTGGTGGGGTTGGTGGTGAAGATGGGATATGGTGGTGGGGTTGGTGGGGAAGATGGGATATGGTGGTGGGTTGGTGGGGTTGGTGGTGAAGATGGGATATGGTGGTGGGTTGGTGGTGAAGATGGGATATGGTGGTGGGTTGGTGGTGAAGATGGGATATGGTGGTGGGGTTGGTGGTAAAGATGGGATATGGTGGTGGGTTGGTGGTGAAGATGGGATATGGTGGTGGGTTGGTGAGGTTGGTGGTGAAGATGGGATATGGTGGTGGGTTGGTGGTGAAGATGGGACATGGTGGTGGGGTTGGTGGTAAAGATGGGATATGGTGGTGGGTTGGTGGTGAAGATGGGATACGGTGGTGGGTTGGTGGGGACGGTGTTCGGTGCAGATACAGTACCGCTGGGGGCTGTAATGATTATCACATTCATATCAGACGACCGTTTATCATCATGATCACATGACCAGTCACCGAGCCAATGGGGAAAACATGTCATTGTGACTGTGGAGGGGAGAATACATGGGTGTGGGAGAAGTTCGTACGGGGAGTGTTATACTGACTGCCTCACACATGGACTTTACAAGAGGGACCGTAGAAGGCCCTGAAGGATCACCATGTAACATTACCTCATCAGGAAAACCTCCTGGCCCTAGTTGGCATGACGTTTCTATGTGTGGGGGAATTGTTTAGGACAGTGTAACAACACTTTATAGTGTTTTTTTACTCTATTGGTGAACAGTCTGACAGAAGCCAACATTCGTGTGTATGGGGAGGGGGGGGGGGGCTGTGTTTGACAGTGTTAGTTTCAAGTATCAAACACTTCCTCAATAGCCTGTGGAAGAGTCTCCAGTTGTGTGTTTGACAGTGAAGGTGTCAGTAGTTCTACTTACATCATCTCCAGGTTTACCAGAGGGTCCGGGTGGACCACGGGGACCCAACGAGCCCTGTCAGGAGAGAACAGAGACAGTTAGTCAGAACAGACAGACAGTTAGTCAGACAGACTGTTAACACACCGAACACAGACAGACAGACAGACAGACAGACAGACAGACAGACAGTTACCACACAGAACAGTAACAGTCAGACAGACAGCTACCACACAGAACAGAGACAGTCAGTCAGTTAGTCAGACAGACAGTTTCCACACAGAACAGAAACAGTCAGTCAGACAGACAGTTTCCACACAGAACAGAAACAGTCAGTCAAACAGACAGTTACCACACAGAACAGTAACAGTTCTTCAGACAGACAGTTACCACACACAGCCACTGGAGGGCACTGCTGTAGAGGGAATACACTACAGCGACAGGAGACCCTGTGTGTGTGTGTGTGTGTGCGTGTGTGTGTGTTGTAAAGGCATTTCCCTGTCATATTAACTAGATCCCCTGGCTGAGAAGGTTTTAAAGAGATGCCAGAGGAGATATATAAAAAACATGGCCACAGACGATGTGAATTATGATTTGGATCATAGAAGAGGAGCTGTTCTAATCCAGACAGACAGAGGTAACGAACATCCCGATGTCAATCATTATGGGAAGTATCTTGAAGTGGTTTATATTATTGTGATTTTCATATCTTGCCAAGTTATGCCGGGACAGTCTATAACAATGGAGAGGATAGAGAATTGACAACGTGTGTGGCTAAAAACAAACAATACACATTTTTACAAGCAAAATATTATGTTTTTTTTTTCTCCCAATTGTTTCAACGTTTCTGGCGACCTCTTATGGCCTCTTTCTATCGGAAGAATGAGTGTGTCTGTGTGTGTGTGTCTGTGTGTATGTGTGTGTGTGTGTGTCTGTGTGTATGTGTGTGTGTGTGTGTGTGTGTGTGTGTGTGTGTGGGTGTGGGTGTGGGTGTGGGTGTGGGTGTGGGTGTGGGTGTGTGTGTGGGTGTGTGTGTGTGTGTGGGTGTGGGTGTGGGGGTGTGTGTGTGTGGGTGTGTGTGTGTGTGTGTGTGTGTGTGTGTGTGTGTGTGTGTTTGGAAACTGATGTGATTCATCCGGCCCTGCCAACAACATACCCAGCAGGTTTGATTCTAATTGCAGGTAATGATGTATGAACTGTGGACTGGAGGTTGGCGGTAGACCTCTGTCTGTCTGTATGTCTGTCTGTCTGTCTGTCTGTCTGTCTGTCTGTCTGTCTGTCTGTCTGTCTGTCTGTCTGTCGGACTTTCTGTCCAGGCGTCAGCAGGAGGAGATTAACACAGTGGCTCTCATTATGCCCTCACACCATCCTAGGAGTGTGTGTGTGTGTGTGTGTGTGAGTGCTTATGGGGACTTATAATGCACTTTGTGACAACTGCTCATGTAAAAAGGGCTTTATAAATACATTTGATTGATTGAAGAGGGGATGTGAAGAGGCCCTCACACTTGTGGGTAACTATTATGGGATACTTACAGCTGATCCGGGCTCTCCAGCCTCTCCGGGGTTGCCTTGGAAACCTTGTGGGCCCTGGGACGGAAGAGAAGGGAGAGGAGAGGTTAGAGACGTCTGTGAAGTTAACCAGATTATTTTAGATGGTCATCGGCCTTTTGATAATGTGTATGATATTGACTTTGATTCCTTAGATGACATTACAGAAAGGAAACACTAAAGGAGGTAGATAATATACAATATTATTTTTTGTAATACCTAGGTATTGACTTCAGCTAGACCTGAGCTAAGATGGCCGTCACTAGTTTAGAATTCCTAAGTCTGACTAGAAGTCTACACAAATAATCACACACATCAAATCACCCCATGTCCTGATCATATCTGAGTCTGATCCCACTCCCTTTGGGGCTAGGACAGCTAGTACAGGGTCTACAGCTACTACAGCTAACACAGCTAGTACAGGGTCTACAGCTAGTACAGGGTCTACAGCTACTACAGCTAGGACAGCTAGGACAGGGTCTACAGCTACTACAGCTAGGACAGCTAGTACAGGGTCTACAGCTAGTACAGGGTCTACAGCTAGTACAGGGTCTACAGCTACTACAGCTAGGACAGCTAGTACAGGGTTTACAGCTACTACAGCTAGTACAGGGTTTACAGCTAGTACAGCTAGTACAGGGTTTACAGCTACTACAGCTAGTACAGGGTCAACAGCTACTACAGCTAGGACAGGGATAACAGCTACTACAGCTAGTACAGGGTCTACAGCTAGGACAGTTAGTACAGGGTCTACAGCTAGGACAGTTAGTACAGGGTCTACAGCTAGGACAGCTAGTACAGGGTTTACAGCTAGGACAGCTAGCACAGGGTCTACAGCTAGGACAGCTAGTACAGGGTCTAAAGCTAATACAGCTAGTACAGCTAATACAGCTAATACAGATAGTACAGTTAATACAGCTAGTACAGCTAATACAGCTAATACAGCTAATACAGGGTCTACAGCTACAACAGCTAATGCAGCTAGTCCAGGGTCTACAGCTACAACAGCTAATACAGCCAGTACAGCTAATAGGTATTGACTTCAGCTAGACCTGAGCTAAGATGGCCGTCACTAGTTTAGAATTACTAAGTCTGACTAGAAGTCTACACAAATAATCACACACATCAAATCACCCCATGTCCTGATCATATCTGAGTCTGATCCCACTCCCTTTGGGGCTAGGACAGCTAGTACAGGGTCTACAGCTACTACAGCTAACACAGCTAGTACAGGGTCTACAGCTAGTACAGGGTCTACAGCTACTACAGCTAGGACAGCTAGGACAGGGTCTACAGCTACTACAGCTAGGACAGCTAGTACAGGGTCTACAGCTAGTACAGGGTCTACAGCTAGTACAGGGTCTACAGCTACTACAGCTAGGACAGCTAGTACAGGGTTTACAGCTACTACAGCTAGTACAGGGTTTACAGCTAGTACAGCTAGTACAGGGTTTACAGCTACTACAGCTAGTACAGGGTCAACAGCTACTACAGCTAGGACAGGGATAACAGCTACTACAGCTAGTACAGGGTCTACAGCTAGGACAGTTAGTACAGGGTATACAGCTAGGACAGTTAGTACAGGGTCTACAGCTAGGACAGCTAGTACAGGGTTTACAGCTAGGACAGCTAGCACAGGGTCTACAGCTAGGACAGCTAGTACAGGGTCTAAAGCTAATACAGCTAGTACAGCTAATACAGCTAATACAGATAGTACAGTTAATACAGCTAGTACAGCTAATACAGCTAATACAGCTAATACAGGGTCTACAGCTACAACAGCTAATGCAGCTAGTCCAGGGTCTACAGCTACAACAGCTAATACAGCCAGTACAGCTAATAGGTATTGACTTCAGCTAGACCTGAGCTAAGATGGCCGTCACTAGTTTAGAATTACTAAGTCTGACTAGAAGTCTACACAAATAATCACACACATCAAATCACCCCATGTCCTGATCATATCTGAGTCTGATCCCACTCCCTTTGGGGCTAGGACAGCTAGTACAGGGTCTACAGCTACTACAGCTAACACAGCTAGTACAGGGTCTACAGCTACAACAGCTAGGACAGCTAGGACAGGGTCTACAGCTACTACAGCTAGGACAGCTAGTACAGGGTATACAGCTAGTACAGGGTCTACAGCTACTACAGCTAGGACAGCTAGTACAGGGTCTACAGCTACAGCTAGTACAGGGTCTACAGCTACTACAGCTAGGACAGCTAGTACAGGGTCTACAGCTAGTACAGGGTCTACAGCTAGTACAGGGTCTACAGCTACTACAGCTAGGACAGCTAGTACAGGGTTTACAGCTACTACAGCTAGTACAGGGTTTACAGCTAGTACAGCTAGTACAGGGTTTACAGCTACTACAGCTAGTACAGGGTCAACAGCTACTACAGCTAGGACAGGGATAACAGCTACTACAGTCAGTACAGGGTCTACAGCTAGGACAGTTAGTACAGGGTCTACAGCTAGGACAGTTAGTACAGGGTCTACAGCTAGGACAGCTAGTACAGGGTTTACAGCTAGGACAGCTAGCACAGGGTCTACAGCTAGGACAGCTAGTACAGGGTCTAAAGCTAATACAGCTAGTACAGCTAATACAGCTAATACAGATAGTACAGTTAATACAGCTAGTACAGCTAATACAGCTAATACAGCTAATACAGGGTCTACAGCTACAACAGCTAATGCAGCTAGTCCAGGGTATACAGCTACAACAGCTAATACAGCCAGTACAGCTAATACAGCTAACACAGCTAGTACAGCTAATACAGCTAATACAGCTAATACAGCTAGTACAGCTAGTACAGCTAATACAGCTAGTACAGGGTCTACAGCTAGTACAGCTAGTACAGCTAATACAGCTAATACAGCTAGTACAGCTAATACAGCTAACACAGCTAGTACAGCTAATACAGCTAATACAGGGTCTACAGCTACAACAGCTAATGCAGCTAGTACAGCTAATACAGCTAACATAGCTAGTACAGCTAGTCCAGCTAATACAGCTAGTACAGGGTCTACAGCTAGTACAGCTAGTACAGCTAATACAGCTAGTACAGCTAATACAGCTAATACAGCTAATGCAGCTAGTACAGGTTCTACAGCTAGTACAGCTAGTACAGCTAATACAGCTAGTACAGCTAATACAGCTAGTACAGCTAATACAGCTAATACAGCTAATACAGCTAATACAGCTAGTACAGCTAATACAGCTAGTACAGCTAATGCAGCTAGTACAGGGTCTACAGCTAGTACAGCTAGTACAGCTAATACAGCTAGTACAGCTAATACAGCTAATACAGCTAATACAGCTAATACAGCTAGTACAGCTAACACAGCTAGTACAGCTAATACAGCTAATACAGCTAATACAGCTAGTACAGCTAGTACAGCTAATATAGCTAGTACAGGGTCTACAGCTAGTACAGCTAGTACAGCTAATACAGCTAACACAGCTAGTACAGCTAATACAGCTAATGCAGGGTCTACAGCTACAACAGCTAATGCAGCTAGTACAGCTAATACAGCTAACATAGCTAGTACAGCTAGTACAGCTAATACAGCTAATACAGCTAATACAGCTAGTACAGCTAATACAGCTAGTACAGCTAATGCAGCTAGTACAGGGTCTACAGCTACAACAGCTAATACAGCTAGTACAGCTAATACAGCTAGTACAGCTAATACAGCTAGTACAGATAATACAGCTAGTACAGCTAATGCAGCTAATACAGCTAATACAGGGTCTACAGCTAATACAGCTAATACAGGGTCTACAGCTAGTACAGCTAATATCAAATCAAATCAAATCACATTTATTTATATAGCCCTTCGTACATCAGCTGATATCTCAAAGTGCTGTACAGAAACCCAGCCTAAAACCCCAAACAGCTGTACAGCTAATACAGCTAGTGGAGCTAATACAGATAATACAGGGTCTATAGCTAATACAGCTAATACAGTGTCTACAGCTAATACAGCTAATACAGGGTCTACAGCTAGTACAGCTAATACAGCTAGTACAGCTAATGCAGCTAATACAGCTAATACAGCTAGTACAGCTAATACAGCTAGTACTGCTAATACAGCTAGTACAGCTAGTACAGCTAATACAGCTACTACAGCTAGTACAGCTAGTACAGCTAATACAGCTAGTACAGCTAGTACAGCTAATACAGCTAGTACAGCTAATGCAGCTAATACAGCTAGTACAGCTAATACAGCTAGTACAGCTAATACAGCTAGTACAGCTAATGCAGCTAATACAGCTAGTGTAACGGATGTGAAACGGCTAGCTTAGTTAGCGTGGGCGCTAAATAGCGTTTCAATCAGTGACGTCACTTGCTCTGAGACCTTGAAGTAGTAGTTCCCCTTGCTCTGCTTTTGTGGAGTGATGGGTAACGATGCTTCGAGGGTGACTGTTGATGTGTGCAGAAGGTCCCTGGTTCGCGCCCGGGTATGGGCGAGGGGACGGTTTAAACTTATACTGTTACACTAGTACAGCTAATGCAGCGAATACAGCTAGTACAGCTAATACAGCTAGTACAGTTAGTACAGCTAGTACAGCTAGTACAGCTAATACAGCTAGTACAGTTAGTACAGCTAGTACAGCTAAATCAAATCAAATTTTATTTGTCACATACACATGGTTAGCAGATGTTAATGCGAGTGTAGCGAAATGCACATACAGGGTCTACAGCTAGTATAGCTAATACAGCTAGTACAGCTAATGCAGCTAATACAGCTAGTACAGCTAATACAGCTGGTGCAGCTAATACAGCTAGTACAGCTAGTGCAGCTAATACAGCTAGTACAGTTAATACAGCTAGTACAGCTAGTACAGCTAATACAGCTAGTACAGTTAATACAGCTAGTACAGCTAATACAGGGTCTACAGGGTGTGGATCAAAATGCAAAGCTCTCCAAAGATTCATGCTCAGACATGTCCTCTGGCTAGCTGGCAACACCTGCCACTTTAATTACTTTAGAGGAAAGGTAGGAGAGGACACGAGCCGAGGGTGCTTTGGGTGGAGGGCTGAGGATCATACCTGGGTTCAAATGGGATTTGCAATATTTCCAATTCTTTAGCTGTGCTTGAGCTACCCTGGTGCAATGGAACCAATGGAGTAGTCCCGAAATGAGCACATCCTGGCACTCCAGGAAGACTAAAGCAAAATATTTTTTTTTTGGGGGGGGGGGGGGAGAGAAGGACTATACATGGCTCTGGGCTGAACTGATATACATGGCTCTGGGCTGAACTGATATACATGTCTCTGGGCTGAACTGATATACATGGCTCTGGGCTGAACTGATATACATGGCTCTGGGCTGAACTGATATACATGGCTCTGGGCTGAACTGATATACATGGCTCTGGGCTGAACTGATATACATGGCTCTGGGCTGAACTGATATACATGGCTCTGGGCTGAACTGATATACATGTCTCTGGGCTGAACTGATATACATGTTTATACATGGCTCTGGGCTGAACTGATATACATGTTTATATATGTCTAAGCGTGCACAGTACCAACTGTTATAGGCTTGTTGACGGGAGTCTGCGTGTGTGTGTGTGTGTGCGTGCGCGTGTGTGTGTGTGCGTGCGTGCATGTGTGTGTGTGTGTGTGTGTGTGTGTGTGTGTGTGTGTGTGTGTGTGTGTGTGTGTGTGCAGGTACTCACAGGAGCTCCAGAAGGTCCAGGTGGTCCTCGAGGACCCATAGGCCCCTGGTGGGAGATGAAGACATGTTAGATAGTAACCACATGATCTTCCACACTACCTTAAGCTCAACTAACCTCCAAACAACCCAAGGTAAAAAAATATATATGTTAGTTTCTAGTTGTTATAATTAAGTTGAACATATTTCAGAATTGGGGGTGGGAAGAGAAAGAAGAGTGGACCTTCACTTCAACTTCTCTTTTCTCTTGTGTTATAAAACCTATTGTTGGCTTCTTCTTCTTCTTCGCTGGCTTCTTTCTTCTTCTTTGGCATCTTTCTCCTTCTCTGGCTTCTTCTTCTTTGCCCCTCAGCAACACAAACGCACTATTCTCCTGCCTGCCTGTCAGAACCATAAATCATTTTTGGAATTCCACAGTGGCACTCTCTCTTTTTCTCTCTCTTTCTCTCTCTCCCTCTCTATCTCTTTCTCTCTCTTTCTCTCACTCCCTCTCTCTCTTTATCTCTCTTTCTCTCACTATCTCTCTCTCTCTCTCTGTGTTTTCTCTGAATCTCTCTTTCTCTCTTCCTCTCTGTTTTTCTCACTCACTCTAACTCTGTCTCTCTTTCTGTAGTTCAGAGGTCAGGGCCAAAAGTGTTGTACTCTACGTGACTTCTGTCGAACTATTTGTTTGCAGTTTAGCATGAATCTAGAGGAAAAGCAATAGCTGTGGGTTGTTTTGGAGCAAAAGAGAAACATATAACATCTGCTAGAATGAGCATTGCTAACTCCAACAAGTCTGTTTGACAGACATACTGTACAAACACTAACACCTCAAATAACTTTTATGAATAAACATTGAGAAATGATTTATTAAGAATTTTTAAAGGCATATTCATGAAAGTTATTATGAAATGTTACCAACTTTTTTTTATATATACTTTTATTAATAAGATCTTAAAAGCAGTGGGTCAAGTCCTTGCTCTGCTCACTGATCTCGTTGTTAATCTTTAATCCGGTTAATAACAAAGACTTTTGACAACAGACATCTAGACAGGAAGGAGTAATAGTCTTCTCAGCTCAACCTCGCCGTGCATCATTACACATTGATCACATTGATCAGAGACAAGAGGGAGAGAGAGACGTTTCACTCTCTATTCAGGTGATGAGTCAAATCTGTCACGCAGAGAAAATCTTTAACATGGGCAAAGGGGAGAAGATGACCTAACCTGGAGTTTAATGAGAAGTCTAGAGCTTGGGTCTGAAGTCACACCCTACAGTAATTCCCTGCATGGTGTACTACTTTTGAACAGAGCTCTATGGGCCCTGGGCAAAAGCAGTGTACTATAGATGAAATAGACTGCCACTTCAGTCACAGCCAAAACTAAGAAAGCTAAGAAAACGAAGACTTAAAAAAAATATAAAAAATAAAAAAGATTTCCACTCCTCCACTCATGAAACGTGGACTACCCTCTGTGTATCTATAGCCTTTAATGGTCTTTATAACACACGATCCATAGTGTTGGTGCGTAGACTGATTATCGTAGAGAAATGCAGGGCATCAGCCAAAGCAAACGTCCCTGAGGCAGCACAGAGCTCCTCTGATGAGAATTAGATGTATCTTTTCAGCGAGGCAAGCGACGGACAAACGCACTCCGCAACGGGCCAGGGGCTTGTCAATGGAGCTCTATGTCCATTCGTAGGCGGAGTGTGTTTCTGTGTGTTTCTGTGTGTGTGTGTGTTTGTTTGGGGTCTGTCTATGTATGTTTAAGAGGTGGTGTGTATTTGGGTCTTGTGGTACACCGCCTCTCAGTGAAGGCACTGTGTTAGGGACCAGGGGCTGTAGGTAGAGACGTTTGGGGTTGACTCTCAGTGAAGGGACCAGCGGGTGTAGATAGAGAAATTAGGGGGTTGACTCTCAGTGAAGACACTGTGTTAGGGACCAGGGGGTTTAGGTAGAGACGTAGGGGGTTGACTCTCAGTGAAGGGACCAGGGGCTGTAGGTAGAGATGTAGGGGGTTGACTCTCAGTGAAGGGACCAGGGTATGTAGCTAGAGATGTAGGGGGTTGACTCTCAGTGAAGGGACCAGGGGGTGTAGGTAGAGAAATAGGGGGTTGACTCTCAGTGAAGACACTGTGTTAGGGACCAGGGGGTTTAGGTAGAGACGTAGGGGGTTGACTCTCAGTGAAGGAACCAGGGGGTTTAGGTAGAGACGTAGGGGTTGACTCTCAGTGAAGGGACCAGGGGGTTTAGGTAGAGATGTAGGGGGTTGACTCTCAGTGAAGGGACCAGGGGGTGTAGCTAGAGATGTAGGGGGTTGACTCTCAGTGAAGGGAACAGGGGGTGTAGGTAGAGATGTAGGGGGTTGACTCTCAGTGAAGGGACCAGGGGCTGTAGCTAGAGATGTAGGGGGTTGACTCTCAGTGAAGGGACCAGGGGGTGTAGGTAGAGACGTAGGGGGTTGACTCTCAGTGAAGGGACCAGGGGGTGTAGGTAGAGATGTAAGGGGTTGACTCTCAGTGAAGGGACCAGGGGGTGTAGGCAGAGATGTAGGGGGTTGACTCTCAGTGAAGGGACCAGGGGCTGTAGCTAGAGATGTAGGGGGTTGACTCTCAGTGAAGGGACCAGGGGGTGTAGCTAGAGATGTAGGGGGTTGACTCTCAGTGAAGGGACCAGGGGCTGTAGCTAGAGATGTAGGGGGTTGACTCTCAGTGAAGGGACCAGGGGGTGTAGGTAGAGACGTAGGGGGATGACTCTCAGTGAAGGGACCAGGGGGTGTAGCTAGAGATGTAGGGGGTTGACTCTCAGTGAAGGGACCAGGGGCTGTAGCTAGAGATGTAGGAGGTTGACTCTCAGTGAAGGGACCAGGGGCTGTAGCTAGAGATGTAGGGGGTTGACTCTCAGTGAAGGGACCAGGGGCTGTAGCTAGAGATGTAGGGGGTTGACTCTCAGTGAAGGGACCAGGGGGTGTAGCTAGAGATGTAGGGGGTTGACTCTCAGTGAAGGGACCAGGGGCTGTAGCTAGAGATGTAGGGGGTTGACTCTCAGTGAAGGGACCAGGGGCTGTATCTAGAGATGTAGGGGGTTGACTCTCAGTGAAGGGACCAGGGGCTGTAGCTAGAGATGTAGGGGGTTGACTCTCAGTGAAGGGACCAGGGGCTGTAGCTAGAGATGTAGGGGGTTGACTCTCAGTGAAGGGAACAGGGGGTGTAGGTAGAGATGTAGGGGGTTGACTCTCAGTGAAGGGACCAGGGGCTGTAGCTAGAGATGTAGGGGGTTGACTCTCAGTGAAGGGACCAGGGGCTGTAGCTAGAGATGTAGGGGGTTGACTCTCAGTGAAGGGACCAGGGGCTGTAGCTAGAGATGTAGGGGGTTGACTCTCAGTGAAGGGACCAGGGGCTGTAGCTAGAGATGTAGGGGGTTGACTCTCAGTGAAGGGACCAGGGGCTGTAGCTAGAGATGTAGGGGGTTGACTCTCAGTGAAGGGACCAGGGGGTGTAGCTAGAGATGTAGGGGGTTGACTCTCAGTGAAGGGACCAGGGGCTGTAGCTAGAGATGTAGGGGGTTGACTCTCAGTGAAGGGACCAGGGGGTGTAGCTAGAGATGTAGGGGGTTGACTCCTGGACTGTGCTTGGGACATCAGAGCAGCCCAGTCTTTTTTAGTCCTTTCCTTCTCTGGCCAGATGCTGTCAAGCTAAACTTGCTAGGCTTCAGTCAGAGCCAGACAGGGCCCGGGTTATTGAGGGTAGGGGGAGGAATGAAGGAGACAGACAGGG